>NW_022196904.1:15666161-15674263 GCF_008632895.1 Mastomys coucha
GAGAGAGAGAGAGAGAGAGAGAGAGAATGAGAGAAAAAGGAGAGAGGATGAGAGAAGAAGAAGGAGCCATGATGGAGCAGAACTACATGGCCAGGAGAAACCACAAATAGCAAAAGGTCTTATAGCTGGGAAATAAGTTAGTATAGTGTTAAATCTGCCCAATCTATGCATATAGCTTATAATTATAATAACTCAATTGTGTAGTTTTTATATTAGCTTATATAAGGGTTGGAAATTTTAACAACAGAATTGCTTTAAGTCTATCTCTATTAAATTCAATATTGGCTATAGGTTTGCTGTAAAGAGTCTTTATTATGTTTAGTTATGTTTCTTGTATCTCCAATCTCTTTAAGACTTTTAAACAATTTTTATTCTTTGTGAATTTCACATCATGTACCCCAATTCCACTCATCTCTCCATCCACTCATATCCACCTCCTTCATCTTTTGCAACCTCTCCCCCAAAAGAAAACAAAAAGGTTTTTTAAAAATCTTACAGTGGAAGCTGAAGCATACTATAGTGTGTATATAGTGTACATTCATTGTAATAAGTCATTTTCTAGCTCAAGACCTCTGGATTTTGCTATGCTATCAATGCACTGGATCATTACTTTGACTCCTCTCATAACCTGTTGTTGCCGTCTGTCATGGACATCTTGCAGGTTTGATTCACATGCTCAAGCAGTTCATAGATGGGTTAGATGTTAGGGTGGGCCAACTCAAAGATCTGGATCTGAGCCTGAATGGTGACTGGGCTGTTCATCCCAACAGCTCTCCCAGGCTCATGCTTAGGGCAAGTGTGGGGCAGTGGGCAGTTCTGACAGTCAGAGTCCAGTAAAGCAGCCACCTGGGAACCCCAGAGACCCACTGAGCAAAGGAAATTTGTTAACAAGGGATGGTAGGAGTTCAGTAATAGCTCCTGAGACTAATGGCTCAGATTTCAGCCCAAACCCCTCAAAGCTGCCTCTGCAGGAGATGTGTACTCTATATGGCAGACAATGCCCCAAGCTCCCAGCATTCTAGCTGGACCCTACACACAGTCATCTAACCACAAGCCAGGCATGCCACACCCCACACAATAAAAGGGGTGATTTGCCCCCCTCTCTCTCTTGTTCTCTTACTTCCTCTCTTACCTCCTCACTCTCTTACTCTCACTCTCCTACTCTTACTCTTTTCTTGCTCTCTCTCCTCTCTGCTCTTTGTTCTGTTCTCTGGCTTTCTCCCTCTCCTTCCTTTCTCTCTCTATCCTTTCTCTCCTGTCTTTCTCTCTACTTAACTAGCATATTTCTCCTTCCTACAATAAAATAACTCATTTATACATTGCCTCCTTTTTAATTAAGGAACCAAACAGCAAACAGGTCAGCCTCGGGGGAGAGAGAGAGACCTGGGCCTCAGCAGCAGGCCCTCTGCCTCCAGGGAGAGAGAGAGAGCCTCAGCCAGGCCACCAGCCCATGCCCCCCAGCCCCGCCCTTGGAAAGACAGGCAAACTCTCCCACACTCATGCAACCAGGACTAGCTTTCCTTGCCCTGGCAAGGGGTCATCCCAGCTTTCATGTGCTTGGATCTGGCTTTCCTGTAGCACATCACCAGGGTCATATATGCCTAGCTGGCCAGTAAATGTTCAGAGATGACTTTCTTGAGTGCCACAGCCATGGAGGACTGTGGCCAGCTCTTCTGAATGTGAAGCTCCTGACATCAATATGATCTGAGGAAAGCATCTCAGAACAGAGGCATACACCTGATCTTTGTTGGTAACATGGGATCAGATCCAGAAATAGTCCCTGAGAGCAGCAAGGCTTAGGGCCTCACCACAGCCTCAGGTGGAAACATAGGCTACTCCCATCAGGCTGTTCCTCACTACCATCAGTCTCAAGCTCTGCCTCTCTTCATTGTGCACACACCATTTCACCTCCTTTTCTCTCCCACCTTTCCACCACTTATTTATACTTCTGGATGTCTTCTGCCCTGTCCATGATGTTTGGCATTGGGCAGAGGTTTCCTGGATGTCCCCACACATACAACACACACATGCATGCACATGCATGCACACATACCCTGCCCCCTGCCAGACTGGTTTTATGAAGAAGTGTTGAATTTTGTCAAGGACTTTTTCAGCATCTAGTGAAATGATCATTTTTCCTTTCAATTTGTTTTTATGGAGGATTACATTAACAAATTTTCATTTGTTGAACAATCACTGAATATCAGGAATGAAACCTACCTGATCATGGTAGATGACCTTTTTCATGTACTCTTAGATTAATTTGCAAGTGTTTTATTGGGTGTTTTGGCATCAATATTCATGAGGGAAATTGGTCTGAAGTTTTTCTTTGTTGAATCTTGTTGTGATCTGGGTATCAGGGCAATTGTGCCTGTTAATGTGAATTTGACACTATTCATTCTGTTTCTATTTCATGGAATAATTTGAGGAGTATTAGTATTAGCTATTTATTGTAAGTCTGGTAGAATTCTTCACTAAAACTAAAGTCCTTGGACTTTTTTAGGTTGGGAGAGTTTTAATAATTGTTTTTGTTTTGTTAGGATTTGTAGGCCTATTTAATTTGTTTGCCTGATTTTGACTTAATTTTGATAAATGGAATCTATTAAAATTTTGTCTGTTTCTTTTAGACTTTCAAGTGTTGTGGGGTATAGGTTTTTGAAGTATGGTGTAATGATTCTTTGGACTTCCTTAGTGTCAGTTACTTTGAAAATGGTTTATTTACCTTGTTGGTTTTCCCTAAAAACAATTCTTTGTTTTATTGATTCTTTGTATTGTTCTCTTTGTTTCTATTTTATTGATTTCAGGCCTCAGTTTGATTATTCCCTGCCATCTACTTCTCTCAGATGTGTTTGCTTCCTTTTGCTCTAGAGCTTTTATGTGTGCTGTGCAGTTGCTATTATGAGATCTCTCCAATTTCTTTATGAAGGCACTAATTGCTATGAACTTTCCACTCAGCACTGCTTTCATCATGTTCCATAACTTTAGGTGTGCTGTACATTCATTTTTATTAAACTCCAGAAATTATTTAATTTCTTTCTTATTTGTGCCTTGACCCAGTAATCATTCAGTAGATAGTTGTTTAGTTTCTATGAATTTATAGAGCTTCCATAGTTTCTTTTGTTGATGAAATACAGCTTTAATCCATACTGGTCTGATAAAATGCAAGGGGTCATTTTAATTTTCTCCTATCTGTGGATATTTGCTTTGTGATTGGAGTATATGGTTAATTAATGAGCTGCTGAGAAGACAGTATACTCTTTTGAGTTTGAGTAAAAAATATTTGTAGATATCTGTTAGGTTTATTTGGTTTATAACATCTGTTAGCTCCATTAATTCTCTGTTTAGTTTTTACACCATGCACTCCAATACCATTCATTTTTTGGTCCTTCTATGCCCACCCTCTACTGTTATAACCTCCCCCTCAGAAAAGAAAGTTCACAAAAACAGTAACATCTCACCAACTCCTCTTGACAACAACTTGCTCCTCTATCAACTTCAGCTTTCTCTCGACATGTCACAGCTGCCAGTTCTTCAACTCCATACTACATATGACACTCTGTTTCTCTGTTTTTCCTGCCTATCCATCACACATATTTATTTGTCATAGTGGCATTGGAAGCTGTAGTGTGGCATGCAATATACACTTTTTCCCAAACAGTTTTACTTGCAGATGTTTATTGCAATGAGTCATTGATCTAGTTTAAGGCCTCTGGCTTCTCCTGCACAATCAATACTGGACCCTCACCAAGACTTTTCTCAAATATCCTGCTATTGCCCAGTATAATAGAGATCCTGTGGCTATGATTCCAAAGGACTAGCCCCTGTCATGCACTCCAGAAGCTCATAGATGGGGTAGATGCTGGGGTAGAGCAATTCTTACATGGACTTCGGTGGCAGCATGGC
Organism: Mastomys coucha; assembly: GCF_008632895.1. Classification (NCBI taxonomy): domain Eukaryota; kingdom Metazoa; phylum Chordata; class Mammalia; order Rodentia; family Muridae; genus Mastomys; species Mastomys coucha. Next base: position 15,670,065 of record NW_022196904.1, read on the forward strand.
CTGAATATTACCATATTCAGAAATAGCTGGTAATGCATCCCAATCACATCAGCTTGTTCCTCATTGCCATTGTGTCTGCAGTTCAGCCTCTTTCCACAGAGTGTGAACCATTCTGCTTCTCTTTCTCTACCATTTCTCCATCATGTACTTGTTCATCACAAGCCAGGATGTCTATACATTGATCTTGTGAAATAATTTTTGCAGCTGAAGTTTCCTCCTCTACAATGATTCTAGCTATGTAAAGTTGACAAAACAAAATAAAACAAGCAAGCATAGGGACTTTGGGAACTGTCCTAATTGCATTTTATATTGTTATATGTTCAGAAGTTCATTTGACAAAGAAGAATGAAATGTGATTTGGATGTTTCCAAGGTTCTGTTGATATTTGGGAAGCTTATGAGTTGTGGTCATTTTTTTCTTTTTAATACTTTTCCCCCCTCCCTGTCTCCCCTCCTCAACTCCCCCCATCCCATTCCCCTACCCTTTTCCTCTAAGAGGGTGCTCCCCCACCCACCCACGCCTGCCTCACCCCTCTAGCATTCACCTGTGCTGGGGAAACAAGCCTCCACAGGACCAAGGGCCTCCCTTCCCACTGATGCCAGATAAGGCAATCCTCTGCTACATATGTCAGTGGAACCATGGACCAATCCACGTATACTCTTTGGTTGGTGGTTTAGTCCCTAGAAGCTCTCGCGGGGGGAGGGGGGAGTTAGTTGATATTGTTGTTCATCCTATGGTGTTGCAATCCCTTTCATCTCCTTCAGTCCTTCCCTGGCTCTTCCATTGGAGTCACTGGGCTTAGTCTGGCTCTGTATTAGTCAGATGCTGGCAAAGCCTCTCAGAGGACAGCTATACCAGGCTCCTGACAGCAAGCAGTTCTTGACATCAGAAATGGTATCTGGGTTTGGTGTTTGCAGATGAGATGAATCCCAAGGTAGAGCAGTTTCTGAATGGTCTTTCCTTCAGTCTCTGCTCCATTTTTTGACCCTGCATTTCCTTTAGACAGGAAAAATAATGGGTTAAAATTTTTAGTTGGGTGGGTAGCCCCATCTCTCAACTGGAGACTATGCCTATATACTGGAATGGTCTCGTCAGGTTCTATCTCCCCTTCATTGGGTATTTCAGCTAATATCATCCCCATTGGGTCCTGGGATATTCTTGCTTTCCTGGCATCTGGAACTTTCTAGTGGTTCCCCAAGTTCCTCACCCCACACTGCTACATATTTATATTCATTCTCTGGACCCTCTAGACTTTTCTTCTGTCTCTTCCCATACCTGATCCTGCCACCCTTTTTTCCCTCCCCCTCTTCTCTCCCTCTGAGGACCCTCCCTCCCCCTATATACCATAATAATTTTGTTCCCCCTTCTTAGTAGTATTGAAACATCCACACTTTGGTCTTGCTTTTTGTTAAGATTCATGTGGTATATTCTTTTGTTTTAGGGTGAATGTTCTATAGATATCTGTTAAATCCATTTTGTTCATAATTTCTGTTAGTTTCGCTATTTCTCTGTTTAGTGTCTGTTTCCATGGTCTGTCCATTGGTAAGAGGAGGGTGTTAAAGTTTCCCACTATTATTATGTGAGATTCAATATGTACTTTGAACTTTAGTAACATTTCTTTTACAAATGTGGGTGCCCTTGCATTTGTGGCATAGATGAACAGAATTGAGAGTTCATCTTGGTGGATTTTTATTTTGATGAGTATAAAGTGTCCCTCCCCATCTCTTTTTATAGCTTGTGGTGGAAAGTCAATTTTATTGGATATTAGAATAGCTACTTCAGCTTGTTTCTTGGGAATATTTTCTTGGAAAACTTTTGTCCAGTCTTTTATTCTGAGGTAGTGACTGTCTTTGTCACTGATGTGTGTTTCTTGTTTGCAGCAAAATACTGGATCCTGTTTACATATCCAGTCTTTTACCCTATGTCTTTTTATTGGGGAATTGAATCCATTAAGAGATATTAAAAATCAATGATTGTTGCTTCATGTTATTTTTGTTGTTAGAGGTGAAATTATGTTTGTGTGGTTCTCTTCTTCTGCGTTTATTGTGAAAAGATTAATTTACTGCTTTTTCTTGGGTGTAGTTTTTCTCTTTGTGTTAGAGTCTTCCTTCAATTATCCTCTGTAGGAATGCTTTAGTGGAAAGGTATTGTGTAAATTTGGTTTTGTCATGGAATATCATGATTTCACCATCTATGGAAATTGAGAGTTTTGCTGGGTATAGTAGCCTCATCTGGCATTTGTGTTCTCTTAGGGTCTGTATGACATTTCCCCAAGATCTTCTAGCTTTTGGAGTCTCTGTTGAGAAGTCTGGTGTAATTCTGACAGTTCTGCCTTTATATGTTCCTTTTCTTTTTCTCTTACAGCTTTTGGTATTCTTTCTTTGTTCTGTCAATTTGGTGTTTTGATTATTAGGTGATAGGAGAAATTTCTTTTCTGGTCCAACCTATTTGGTGTCTCTGACTGAAGCCTGCCCCCCCTCCCTTGAGAGTGGTTATGTTGGGCCTCCTTGAGTCAGGCTGTCTCTAGGTGTGGAAGGGTGTCTGGATTGCCTGATCTGTGAGCCTGGCTATGGTAGAACTCCTGGAAGACAAGCTGACTGTTTTTTGGGGGTGGGGGACACTGAATCACAGGACCTGGTCCTGGATGCAGTTGGGAACAGGGAGGAATGTATGTCTCCAGCAGGATGGGAGGCCTTGCTTCATCTGAGCTCTGGGATGTTCCACTTAGGCCAGATACTGGGGTGGGAGGGCCTCATTTCTTTATCTTACCATAAAAGCAATCCTGGTTTTATTTTCAGATAAGTTTTACCAGTTCTAAAATCCAAGGCAAAACATCATGTTTTTGTAGCTCTGCAAATCTGGAAATACTTGTCAAAACATAAGTTCCAACAAACCCTTTGTGTGAGAAGCACTGTAAATCTTTAGATGTGCTGCTTCTAATTCACATCCAGTGTTTTGGTCTAAGTTGATAATTGCATCCTTCCTCATGCATTCTGGTGTGCCTAGGGAGAGAGAAGTACCCTGCTCTTTCTTGAGATCTCCCTATAATCTCCTATCCTGTCCTGCCTAGACTGAATGCAACCCAAAGCAAGATAAATAAGAGCCTAGAAAATACAAGTCAATAAGCAAAAAGCAGTGAGTGGGAAATAGTATTGTGAAAACAACTCCTGCCACACATTTTACTAGCAGCCAGAGATCATAGAGGACCAGTCATACTATTAATAACAGAGAAATTAAGATCCTTCCAAGGCTAGGAGAGGTGGTGCACACATCCATAAGTCTTCATGGCTCTCAGCACTACTGTATTCTAGGCCTCTACTAAGATGGCCCATTAAGCCCTTTATTCAACTACTTTTCAAGTCCAAAGTGTCAAAGTTATTCACATTCCTCCAAAAACCAGCACGATGAGACCCTATCACAACAGTATCCATTTCAGGTACCAACTTCTTTGTTAGTTACTCTTCTTGCTGTGAAGAGACACTGTGACCTGGGAAACTTACAAAAGACAAACATTAGTTGGGAGTTGCTTCCACTCTTAGTGTGTTAGAATCCATGGTTATCATGGACTGGAGAATGATGGCAGGTAGGCATGGCACTAGAGAAGTAGCCAAGAGCTCACATCCTGGCCCACAGTCACGAAGCAGAAACAGCTATCTTAGAATGGTGCTATCTTTAGAACAAGTGACACATCTCTTCCATCAAAGTCACACCAGCTACTCTTTCTCCAAAAAATTGCATCTACCAGGTTACAAAGTATTCAGATGTATAAGCCTGTGGCCTCCATTCTCATCAAACCATCATCCTTGGTTTCTCTACTTCCACAGCACCTGTTCCCTTCACTGTCTCTAAATTTGCCTCAGGTTCTACTCCTATACATGCATGTAGGCACACTGAGCACTTGGGAAATTTTTTTAATAGAAACTATATTTTGAAGTTAACTTGAACTATATTTCCACTTCCTTTTTCTGAGGCAAATGATGCCTACCAGTTGTTGTGACTGGAAGAATCCAAGAAGCAGACCTGAGTTCCTGGAAAACCTCCATCTATTCTCAAGAAACATATGTTTATCACACCCCCTTGTTATCCTCTCCATCTCTACCTCTTTATTCTCATCCTATAACTGAGGGGTATCTCATCTCCTTGAAGCTGACAAGTCAGTTCCTTCATCTCCATTCTTTTTTTTTTTTTTTGAAGTTTTT
>NW_022196904.1:15675493-15694591 GCF_008632895.1 Mastomys coucha
CTTGAGTTCTTTGTAGACATTGGATATTAGCCCTCTATCAGATATAGGGTTGGTAAAGATCTTTTCTCTGTCTTTCCCCCCAACACTTCTATTCCAGACACTGGCTATCCCATCATCTCTAGGATCTACTTTTCATACTTTAAGAATCATCACAAGGCATGTTTCAGAGGGGAAATAGAAGAGCATTTGACAGTAACTTAATGATATATAAAGAAAGAAAAAATGATGGGAAAAGATAGAACTCTTGTAGATTATATTTGAATGTTCTTGAAAGAAAATGCATAAAAGCAATGAACAACACATATCAACAGACATGCAACATTTAAAAATATAGATTAATATAGATGTATCCCACAAGATAGACAATTGGAGCTCCCTTCTAAAAGCACACACACACATGCACATGTGCACATACAGAGGACAAAATCTGGGACATGCTAAAAGATTGGAAAATGTATGCGAAATTTCAAATGAAGAAAACAAAGCCTGGAAAGATAGTTCAAAGTTTAAGAGCACTGGCTGCACTTACAGAGGACCCAAGTTCAATACCCAGCAACCAAATAGCCACTCACAACCACCTTTAACTCTGATTACAGGGGATCTCACATCTTATTCTAACATCCTCAGAAAATAAGCATGCACATGGTACACTGACATACATTCAGGCAAAATATTTGTATACAAAAAAGAAAAAAAAAGAAAAGTAATACCTTGGGTAAAGGAGGTGTGATCTAGATGTTTTATTTAAGACAAAAAAAACTCCACATTCACTTGTTCTTGATGCTTTGATCAGTTGTAAGTCTCTGCCTCAACCTTGGTTCACATCAAAGAGAAGTTCCTTTGATGAGGTCTCAGAGTTGCAGCAATCCATGGGGATACAGATAAGTGTTTAGAAAACAGTTTGGTGTTGTGTCCTTGGCAAAATGTAGTAGTTAGTTCATACACCTCCCAAGCAAAGAACTCTTCTCCCAGATTTTATATGATATAAACTACATTGTATGCATGTATGAACTTCTCAAAGAATAAATTAAAGTTTATCTATCAAAAACAGACAAATAATCTGACATGAGTCACCCATTCTGAGAACAGGTAATGAGAAGCTGTGCTCCTGGATAGGCAGCAGAACAAGATCTCAAAATACACATGGGCTGAACCTCTTGAATTTGACCCATACCTGTAGACGCTCAATATAATGCCAGTGATTCAACACATTTTATGGATAATCTGCATTACATGTGCGTTGCTAGCTTTTTAGCCCTCTTTCTTTGTTTTGTATTGACTCTTGAGAGGTTTATACAATATATTTTGATCATATTTATCCCATTCTACAACTCCTCCCAGTCCCACACCTCACGCCTACATACTCAACTTTGTGTCCTGTCTTTTAAAAGCCATAAGGTTTCATTTGTGCTGCTTATATATTCTTGGATATATACAGTTTTCTACAGGAGTGCAGTTGACTTACTAGGGGCCACTCCTTTGAATAAGACTGGCTCTCCATTTCCTATCAGATATCAATTACCTATAGCTCCCCAGGTCACACTTCATGCCCAGATAAGCTCCCCATGCTGAGACTGTCTAGTTTGACCTTGTGCAAATTTTGTTACTCTGTTATTTTCTCCTTAGAGAGGTCCCAAGGCTCCTTAGGAAGGAAGTCACCAGCCACTTCTGCCTGTAAGCTACCTTACTGATTTCTAGCACTCTCCCTATCTTTTCATTCAGTCTTAAACACTTGCCTCTGGGACATTTTAAAGAATGATAAGAGGTAACAATTGTATTTATGAGGTTCATTGGAATGGTCATAGGACAAACTATTTTAAAAACAACTTAAGTTAATCAGGTGCACCTATGAAGATATTTTTAGGGATTGTGGCATCCACTAGCCACTTCAGCATCTAGGGTATTTTCAAACACACTCTGAGCATTTGGAACTTTGTCTTCATCAAACTGATTGATTTTCTCACATAGGGACCATGCTACATTGAAATGCCATGTGTTTAACAGCATAGGAGCAACACAAGTTGGAACTGATATATTTTTAAAGAGAACACAAAGTTGAATGAGCAGAGATGAGGCATGCATCTGGGAAGAATTGGAGGAAGGGATTAATATGATCAAAATACATTGTAAAGAATTCTCAAATAAATAATAAAAATGAAAATAAATGTGAGTATAAAACATGCCTCATTTTTAGTACAATATCTTCAACATTTATCATATTGAAGCAAAATCAGAATGCCTTTCCTTCTTATGGCTGAGTAATATTCTTCATACAGATTGACATTGACTTTACTATTCAATTAATGGGTAACTTCTATTGATGAAGTGGGGTGCTTCTACTTTGGGCTACTAAATGATATTATGGGTATTGATATTTAAGTATAGGTTTGCTGCTTTCAGTTGTATTTGCCATATGTTTACTTCTGCAGGGTCACATGATCATCTTCTTTTTAAAATTTATTTATTTATTTATCTATTTATTTATTTATTTATTTATTTACAATCCAGCCTTCCCCCTCCCAGTCACCCTTCCACAATTCCTCACGCTATTTCTCCTCCCCCTGTCCCCAAGAGGATGCTCCCCCACCACCAGGCCTCCTTGCCTCCCTGGGGCCTCAAGACTCTCAGGGACTCAGCTCATCTCCTCCCACTGAGGCCAGACCAGGCAGTCCTCTGCTATATATGTGTTGGAGGCCTTGGACCAGCTTCTGTATGCTGCCTGGTTGCTGACTCAGTGTCTGGGACCTCCCAAGGGTATGGGTAAGTTGAGACTGCTGGTCTTCCTATGGGGCCGCCTTCCTCATTTGCTTCTTCTATCCTTCCCCTAATTCAACCATAGGGGTCTTGACTTCAGTCCAATGGTTGTATGTAAGTATCTGCATCTTTCTGTCAGCTGATGGTTGGGTCACTCAGAAGAGTCATGCTATCCAATCCTGTCTGTAAGCACATCATAGCATCAGCAATAGTTTCAGGCCTTGGTGTCTTCCCATGAAGTACCATAATAAACTCCAGGCCCATCCATTTTCTTCAGACATGATGTAATTTCTTTCATCCTCTTGACAGAACACAATTTCCCTGTGTAAACACAACACATTTTCTTTGTTCATGTATCTGTTATGAATCATGGGGCCCAGCTTCACCTGACCAGTAGAGTTCATTTATAGGAGAGAAATAAATGGCAGAGTGAGTGCTGCTATGCATTTCTGAGGCCCAGTGTCATAACTCTGGAGCTAAGGATAAGACTTCAAACTTTAAGAAGTTTTTTGAGGTCTCATATGACACTCTCCTTTATGTTGTTATACATTGAACAATTGTGTGCCTTACTCCATCAAAGCTTACATGTTATAATCTAATACCCTGAGAGCTGGAAAGATGTTCAGTTATTAGACATGCTTGCTGCTTTTGCAGGAGACCCATGTTGGCAGTGCACAACCACTTAAAACTCTAGCACCGGGGAATTCAGTACCCTCTGTTGACCTCTACAGGATTCATCTTATCTCATATTTCAAAGGTCAATTCATTGTGGTGAACATATCACAGTGGTAAGAGCTTGAAGTCTTGTGTGTGTGTGTGTGTGTGTGTGTGTGTGTGTGTGTGTGTGTGTGTGAAGTTGAGGACTCACGTGAAGGTATCTTGTAGCAGGAGCTTTCACTGTACCTTGTTCACATATTAGTTGACCATGAAACTGCGATCATGGCTGAAAACAAGATCATGCTATAACCTTCAAAGGACCACCTCTAGTGGACTTTGTCCACCAAGGTTGCATATCATATTTCATACATATCAGACATTTACATTATGATTGATGACATTTATAAAGAACCAAGGAAAATCATTTTATAGTTAGAAATTGCCACAACATGGGGAAGTATATTAAAGGCTTTAGCAGAGCAGAGAAGACTTGACCTGAAATTGGTAGCACAGTTCTATGTCTGTGGTCCCCTAGACTGAATAAAAAGAATTCAAGGTGGGCATCAGCATTCACCTATCTCTGACTCTTGACTGACAGATATGTGACCAGGTCCCTCATGCTACTGATGCTACAACTTTTCTGCCATGATGGACTGTACCCTGAAGCTATAGCCTAAAGGAAACCCTTCTTTCCATAAGTTGCTTTTATTGTATATTGTGTAAAAGCAACAAGAAAAATAGCTAACACCAGTTTCATCCCAGAAGCTCACACATGGGAGAGAGACAGAGAGAAAGAGACAGAGAGACAGAGATTTGGAGATGTTTTAAGAAGCACCAAAACTACTACTCATGGTTCTATAATGGTAGATGCATATCACTAGACATTTACTCAACCCACAGGGTACATACACAACAAAGTATGGATTACAGATCCTGGATGACAGCAATATGTCCCTGTAGATTTATCAGGTGGAGAATGTGTACCACTCTAGTTGTGTAGAGCAAGGCAGGAAGTACACAGGAAACTCTTCTCATCTTCTTGTCAGTTTTTCTGAGTATCTCATCTCTACTAAAATCTATTTTTAAAAATAGAGTCAAATAAGCCATGTGAGTCTGGTGTCTGCTGGTGGTTTTTAGCTGGGTAAGTGTAGCTTATGAAACTGCAAGTATTGATCACTGTATAAAACACTTCTTAATGTGGTGAGATCAGAGTACAGAGAAGAAGAGTTAAAGTGAGTACTTCTGTTTCTGAGGGAACTGATGAAAACACAGCATACTGTTTTGGCTACGGCCACGCACAGCATTATTTCTTATAATTTTATCTGTTATTTCAGATTTCAGAAATACAGTGTCCAGAGCCAATTCAGTGGGAGCCTTCATGTTGTGAGAGCCAGTCCATGGACATGTAGACCACCTGCTTCTCCAATTAAGAGGGCCTGGGGGGGAAGAGGGATACCAAATCTCAGGTGAGTGCCCTCAGATCACAGGCTTATGTGCTTCAGGCTAGCAGACTAGATCCACATCTGGAAGATGTGAGCAAGAGTGGATTGTGGCTGGGGGCAGGGTGTACACTGCATCTTATATTGCTCTTTAAGCCTGACAGAGGAGAATATTCCCACTAACACTCACAATCTGTTCTCCTGTCTTAACATGGAGATCCCACTGTGATTGGGTAAAAGGAAGAACTGGAGAAACTGGGGATTTTCTTGGACTGTCATTGAAACTAAAATCCCAGAAGACATTTTGATCATTTATAGGGATTTCCCTAAATCTATGGTTTGAGCTGAGTGTTCAGGGAGCTCATAAGTCTGTGAACTCCCTATATTAGGGTAAGAAGTGTACTGTAGTACATATCTAAGTCCTCAGCTGCATTCAATACAGAGAAACTTACAAACGTGTGACTCAAAATTATCTTCCATAGAAGAAGCCTTATTTGTGTTTGCAATGCTAAGATATGTGTGTCCCACACAGCTCCCCACCTACATTTCACCAGGCCCATGCCTCCCTCAAACTTCTGGAGCAGTCAGAAAGGGAAATTAAATTTTTCTAATTTTTTAATGGTTATTTTATTTATTTATATTGCAAATGTTATCCCCCTTCCCAGTTTCCCCTCTACAAACCCCTAGGCTACCTCCTCCCACCTGTTTCTATTAGAGTGCTCCCCCACACATCCACCTACTTCCACCCTCACTGCCCTGGCATTCCCCTACACTGGGTCATAGAGCCTTTACAGGACTAAGGGCCTCTCCTCCTATTCATGCCAGATAAAACCATCCTCTGCTACATATGCAGCTGAAGCCATGGGTCCCTCCATGCATATTCTTTCATTGGTGGTTTAGTCCTTCAGAGCTCTGGGGGTTCTGGGTTGGTTGATATTGTTGTTCTTCCAATGAGGTTACAAACCCCTTCAGCTCCTTCAGTCCTTCCTGTAACTCCTCCATTGGGGTCCCCATTTGTTCTCTTACCTGTTCTAGTTTTGTTTTTTGTTTCTTTGATAAAATACCCTGATAAAAAGCAACCCTAGAGAGAAAATGTTTAATTTAGGCCAAAGTTCCAGATTACAGTTCACCACAGCACAGAAGTGACAATGGCATGAGTCTGAAGCATGCAGTCACATCATTTGGTTTTTTGTTTGTTTTGTTTATTAAGTTTATTTAATCTATTTTTAAAACTCCAAGATTGTATGTCTGGGGTTTGCTAATTCTGAAAGTGTAAGTAGCCGGAGAGCTGACAAAGAACAGGGAACAGCGACTAGAATTTCATCAAGGGAAAGGAGGGCATAAAACAAGATAGGTAGATATGTCAGGGCTAAACACTAAAGATACTGGAATTGTCAGGGCTAAACACTAAAGTTACTGGAATTGTCAGAGGTAAACACTAAAGTTACTGGAATTGTCAGGGCTAAACACTAAAGTTACTGGAATTGTCAGAGGTAAACACTAAAGTTACTGGAATTGTGGAACCTCAGCAGGAAATGAGGGCCTCAGCAAGGTGGACTCGGGTAGGTAGAAAGACTTACTGAAACAGAGATTAGGAGGCTCTACCATTTGCTTTGGTTTAGGGCAGGAGACAAAAGATGCCACTCAAACCAATGCATGAGACAGAAGAAGAAGCATAAGAAGCAAACAGGTATGACTGTGGTATGGTCCTATTCACAATTACTAAACCTAACCCTAACCCTGATTCCTCCCACTACATAATAGTCAAAACATCAAATGCATAAAACAAGGAAATAATATTAAAAGCAGTGAGAGAAAAAGGTCAAGTAACATATAAAGGCAGGCCTATCAGAATTGCACCAGACTTCTCACCAGAGACTATGAAGGTCAGAAGATCCTGGGTTGATGTCATACAAACCCTAAGAGAACACAAATGCCAACCCAGGCTACTATACCCAGCAAAAATCTCAATTACCATAGATGGAGAAACCAAAGTATTCCATGACAAAAGCAAATTTACACAACTCCAGCCTTTCAAAGGGTAATAAATGGAAAACTCCATCACAAGGAGGGGAACTAAATCCCTGAAAAAGCAAAAAAGTAATCTTTCAACATAACTAAAAGAATATAGCCACATGAATGGAATTCCAACTCTAACAACAAAAATAACAGGAAGCAACAATTACCTTTCCTTTATATCTATTAATATCAATGGACTCAGTTCCCCAAGAAGACATAGACTATCAGAATATATATAAACAGGACCCAACATTTGGTTGCATACAGGAAACCCACCTCAGTGTCAAAGTCAGATACTACCTCAGAATAAAAGACTGGAAAACAATTTTCCAAGCCAATGGTATCCCCCCCAAAAAAGCTGGAGTAGCCATTTTAATATTGAATAAAATTGACTTTCACTCTAAATTGACTCTAAAGTGATCAAAAAAGATAAGGAGGGACACTTCATACTCATCAAAGATATGATCTACCAAGATGAACTCTCAATTCTGACCTTCTATGCTCCAAATGCAAAGACATCTACATTCATACAAGAAACTTTACTAAAGCTCAAAGTACACATTGTACTTCACACAATATTAGTGGGAGATTTCAACACCTGACAGATCATGGAAACAGGAACTAAACAAAGACACAATGAGACTAACAGAAGTTATGAAACAGATGGATTTAACAGATATCTATAGAACTTTTTATCCTAAAACAAAAGAATATAACTTCTTCTCAACACCTCATGGTATCTTCTCCAAAATTGACCATATAATTGGTCACAGATCAGGCCTCAAAAAGATACAAGAAGATTGAAATAATTCCTTGCATTCTATCAGATCACCATGGACTAAGGCTGCTCCTTAATAACAACATAAACATTAGAAAACCCACATACATGTGGAAGCTTAACAACACTCTACTCAATAATAACTTGGTCAAGGAAAAAATAAGGAAAGAAATTAAAGACTTTCTAGAGTTTAATAAAAATGAAGCCACAGCATACCCAAACTTATGGGACACAATGAAAGCAATCCTAAGAGGAAAACTCATAGCTTTAAGTGTCCACAAAATGAAACTGGAGAGAACATATACCAGCAATTTGACAGCACATCTGAAAGCTCTAGAACAAAAAGAAGCAAATTCAACCAAGAGGAGTCAAAGGCAGGAAATAATCAAACTCAGGGCTGATATCAACCAAATAGAAACAGCAAGAACTATACAAAGAATCAACCAAAGCAGGAGCTGGTTCTTTGAGAAAAATCAACAAAATAGATAAACCCTTAGCCAGACTAAATAGAGGGCACAGAGACATTAACCTAGTTAGTAAGACAAGAAATGAAAAGGGAGACATAACAACAGACACTGAGGAAATCAAAAAAAAAAAAAAAACATGAGATCCTACTACAAAAGCCTATACTCAACAAAACTGGAAAACCTGGATGAAATGGATGATTTTCTAGACAGATACCAGGTAACAAAGTTAAATCAAGATCAGATAAGCGATCTAGACAGTCCCATGTCTGCTAATGAAATAGAAAGAGTCATTAATAATCTCCCAACAAAGAAAAGCCCAGGACAAGATGGGATTAGTACAGAGTTTTAGCAGACATTCAAAGAAGACCAATATTCCTCAAACTATTCCACAAAATAGAAACAGAAGGTACTCTACCCAATTCGTTCTATGAAGCCACAATTACTCTTATACCTAAACCAAACAAAGACCAAACAAAGAAAGAGAACTTCAGACCAAATTCCCTTATAAATATTGATGCAAAAATACTCAATAAAATTCTTACAAATCAAATCCAAGAACACATCAAAACGATCAACCATCATGATCAAGTAGGCTTCATCCCAGGGATGCAGGAATGGTTCAGTATTCCAAAATCCATCAACGTAATTCACTATATAAACAAACTCAAAGAAAAAAAAACATATGATCATCTTATTAGATGCTGAGAAAGCATTTGACAAAATCCAACATCCATTCATGATAAAAGTCTTGGAAAGATCAGGAATTCAAGGCCCATACTTAAACATAGTAAAAGCAATATAAAGTAAACCAGTAGCCAACTTCAAACTAAATGGAGAGAAACTTGAAGCAATCCCACTAAAATCAGGGACTGGACAAGGCTGCCCACTCTCTCCCTACTTATTCAATATTTTACTTGAAGTCCTAGTCAGAACAATTAGACAACAAAAGGAGATAAAAGGAATATGAATTGGAAAAGACATTGGAAGTCAAATTATCACTATTTGCTGATGATATGATACTATACTTAAGTGACCCCAAAAATTCCCAGAGAGCTCCAGAAGTGGATAAACAACTTCAGCAAAGTAGCTGGATATAAAATTAACTCAAGCAAATCAGTTGCCTTCCTATACACAAAGGATGAACAGGCTGAGAAAGAAATTAGGGAAACAACACCCTTCACAATAGTCACAAATAATATAAAATACCTTGGTGTGACTCTAACTAAGCAAGTAAAAGATCTGTTTGACAAGAACTTCAAGTCTCTGAAGAAGGAAATTGAAGAAGATCTCAGAAGATGCAAAGATCTCCCATGCTTATGGATTGGCAGGATTAATATAATAAAAATGTCCATCTTCTCAAAAGCAATCTACAGATTCAATGCAATCCCCATCAAAATTCCAACTCAATTATTCACAGACTTAGAAAGAGCAATTTACAAATTCATCTGGAATAACAAAAAACCCAGGATAGCAAAAACTATTCTCAACAATAAAGGAGCCTCTGGTGGAATGACCATCCTGGACTTTAAGCTGTACTACAGAGCAATTGTCATAAAAACTGCATGGTATTGGTACAGTGACAGGCAGATAGATCAATGGAATAGAATTGAAGACCCAGAAATGAACCCACACACCTATGGCCACTTGGTCTTTGACAAAGGAGCTAAAACCATCCAGTGGAAATAAGACAGCATTTTCAACAAATGGTGCTAGTTCAACTGGCGGGTAGCATGTAGAAGAATGCAAATCAATCCATTCCTATCTCCTTGTACAAAGCTCAAGTCCAAGTGGATCAGGGACCTCCACATAAAACCAGATGCACTGAAACTAATAGAAAAGAAAGTGGGGAAGAGCCTCAAGCACATAGGCACAGAGGAAAATTTCCTGAACAGAACACCAATAGCTTATGCTCTAAGTTCAAGAATTGACAAATGGGACCTCATGAAATTGCAAACCTTCTGTAAGGCAAAGGACACTGTCAATAGGATGAAAAGGTAACCAACAGATTGGGAAAAGATCTTTACCAATCCTATATCCAATAGAGGGCTAATATCCAATATATACAAAGAACTCAAGAAGTTAGATTCCAGAGAACCAAATAACCCAATTAAAAAATGGGGTACAGAGCTAAACAAAGAATTCTCAACTGACGAATACCAAATGGCTAAGAAGCACCTAAAGAAATGTTCAACATCCTTAGTCATCAGGGAAGTGCAAATCAAAACAACCATGACATTCCAACTCACACCAGTCAGAATGGCTAGGATAAAAAAACTCAGGTAACAGCAGATGCTGACAAAGTTATGGATAAAGAGGAACACTCCTTCATTGCTGGTGGGACCGCAAGCTGGTAAAACCACTCTGGAAATTAGTTTGGTGTTTCCTCCAGAAATTGAACATAGCATTACTAGAAGACCCAGCTATACCATCCCTGGGCATATACCCAGAAGATGCTCCAACATGTAATAAGGACAAATGCTCCACCATCTTCATAGCAGCCTTATTTATAATAGCCAGAAACTGGAAACAACTCAGATGTCCCTCAACAGAGGAATGGATACAGAAAATGTGGTACATCTACACAATGGAGTACTACGCAGCTATTAAAAACAATGAATTTATGAAATTCTTAGGGAAATGGATGGATCGGGAGAATATCATCCTGAGTGAGGTAACCCAATCACAAAAGAATACACATAGTATATATTCTCTGATAAGTAAATATTAGCCCAGATACATTAGCCCAGAATACACAAAGTACAGACCACAAAGCACAAGAAACTCAAGAAGAAGAGAGACCAAAGTGTAGATACTTCGTTCCTTCTTAAAATGGGGAACAAAATGTCCATGGAAGGAGTTGTAGAGACTAACTATGGAGCAGAGACTAAAGGAAGGACCATTCACCTGAGAATCCTTCCCATATTCAATCACCAAATCTAGACACAATTGTGGGTGCCAGCAAGTGCTGGATGACAGGAGCCTGATATAGCTGTCTCCTGAGAGACTCTGACAGTACCCAACTAATACAGAAGTAGAGGCTCACAGCCATCCATTGGACTGAATACAGGATCCCCGATGAAGGAGCTAGAGAAAGGACCCAAGGAGCTGAAGGGTTTGCAGCCCCTTAGCCCTAACAACAATATGAACTAACGAGTACCCTCAGAGCTCCCAGGGACTAAAACTCCAACCAAAGAATACACATGGGGAAAGTAATGGCTCCAGCAGCATATGTATAGCAGAGGATGGCCAAGTCAGCCATCAATGGGAAGAGAGGCTCTTGGCCCTGTGAAGGTTTTATGCCCCAGTGTAGGTGAATGCCAGGGACAGTAAACAGGAGGAGGTGGGGTGGTGAGCAGGGGGAGGGGGAAGGGAACAGGGGTTTGTTTTAGTTTTGTTGTTTTATTTTCTTTTTTTTTTTTTCTTTTTTTTTTTTGAGGGGAACCTGGGAAAGGGTATATTGTAAATAAAGAAAACATCTAATAAAAAATAAAAATAAAAAAGAAATGTATAAGATTATATCACATATACTTTCTATATGTTGCATATAGAAAATATGCTATATGCTACATATAGAAAATATAAGGAAAATTTCACTGGTTGTTTAATGCCTATAATAAAAATGAGGTGAATATCAGGGAAAAATCAGTATTTTTAAAAAGAATATATTAAACAAAATCCTCCAAATATGCATATTTCACTAAAATGTTGCTTTCCTAGCCCTTTGGTACTAAGTTCCTGATACAGCAGGAATGATATAATACCAAGTTCCCAGGATAGCAGGAATAGCAGATGCTACCTTGACAAGAGCTAAAAATAACACCCCACCCAATCACTGCTAAGTCTTGACTTAGCATGATGTCAACTGATTGCAAATGGCTGCCTATTGAAAATGTCTGTTTCAGCTGTATTTTGAAGTGATTTCAGGGTCAGATCACTGAAGAATACACAAGCGTAGATTTTTCTCTCCTTTTTTCCTGGGGATGACTTCTGGCAGAATTAGACAGAAAAGACAAATTTATGTGTCTGTCACATGGGTGCAGAAAAGCTAAACCAATATTGTTCTAAGAACTTCAAGGAAGCTTCTGCTGATAAAAACAAAAGCTTTTATTGTGCTCAGGATATCCATGGAGTATTTGTGTTTAAAACCAAGCTGTCAGGAGTACTAGTCCAGTGAGGGAACTGACTCCATTGGATCTACTCTGGGGTTCTGCAACATCATGTATGACTCTAGACAGGTTCATGGCCATCTGCACTTTCTTGCATGTGGTTTATAAGCAGAATGTGAGCTTTTACAAAACAGACAGAATCTACCACATGTGGTCTGTTCCAAATTATCTGCTACCCAAGTTTTGCTATTACTATCTGTCAAGACAATACTAGAGCCTGAATGAGGGTCTGGTGCCTAAGAAAAATCATTTGGCAATAAAAGAAATACATAAAAGCCCAAAAATTGGGGAATCAAGTCTTATCTTCTATGTGAAGCTTAGACTGGATATGTGCCCAGTGTAGAAATCTACACTGGGTCACGTATCGATACCAGTGCGAGAATGGGTACAGTTGGAAATACTATTGTGCAACCATTGACATCAACTAGGATGAAGAATAGTTCATACATCTTCATCATGAATTGATTTTTACAGTTTTAGTGACTCTGGCCAAATATGCTTTGAATTAGCTGTAAACTAGTTGTTGAAACTCTTCTGCAAAACAGAAAGTTCTTTCCCAAGATTTCCAAGGCAGTCAAGAAATTCCTTCATGGTGACAGTCGCTATCTGTGTCAGGATACAATAGCATGCATGGTATGGCAGGATAACATGTCTATCATTGTGGGGCAGTGGGAAGTTCTGACAGCTGAAGTCCAGTAGAGCAGCCACCTCAGAACCCTGGAGACCCACTGAGCAAAGTAAATCTGTTCACAAGGAACAGTAGGAGTTCAGGGATAAGCTCTTGAGAACAATGGCTCAGATTTCAGCCCAGACCCCTCACAGCTGCCCCTGCAGATGTGTGCTCTATCAGGCAGACAATGCCTCAAACTCCTGGCATTCTAGCTGGACCTTACACAGAGTCATCTGACCACAAGCCAGGCATGCCATGCCCCACACAATGAAAGGGGTGGTTTGCCCCCTCCTCACTCTCTTGCTTCCTCACTCTTCTCTCCCCTCTCACTCTTACTTCCTCTTGCTCTCTTCCTCTTCCTCTCTCTCTCCTCTCTTTCTCTTTGTTCTCTTCTCTTGCTTTCTCCCTCTTCTTTTCCTCTCTCTCTCCTTCCTCTCCTTTCCTTCTCTCTACTCAACCAGCCTATTTCTCCTTCCCACAATAAAATAACTCATTCATACATTGCCTCCTTTGTAATTAAGGCACTGTGCAGCACACAGGTCAGCCCTGGGAGAGAGAGAGAGAGACCCGGGCCTCAGCAGCAGGCCCCCTGCCACCCAGAAGAGAGAGAGCCTCAGGCAGGCCACCAGCCTATGCCTCTGCCTTTGGAACAACATATCACCTTTATTTCAAAACTTCCATGATCCTTTCAAAACAGGAGTTGTCAACAGATAGAAGAAAGTAACCAAGTCACTGAAGTGACCAAGCCACAGCTTGCCCGGGACTACAAGAATGTGGGCGGTTATGACAAGATAACCAGATGACGCTATCACTCATGTCATCACCAATGCTATCCCGACATCTGTTGATCAAGCTCTTCATGTGAGCCTCTTACAACTCCTACGTGTTATACCTTGCACAACAAGAAACTGCCAAACAACCTGCTTCCTTCACACAGTGCATTCAGAGACTCTGCCGAGAACTTGTGGGAAACTTCTGTACAACGGCCTTGTGCTGAGGACAATTAGAAACCTGCCCTTGGTGCATGACTATAGGGAACAATTTCCCTGGAATTCTATCTGGCACTTCAAATAACTATATGAGTGCTATGTGTGTGGAAAAGCACCTCAGACACAACATACATGACCCTGAAGTATCACACAAGAGTCAAGACCACTCTGCAAAACAAACTGGTGGATCAAGGAAGGCTCTGCCTGCAGTGTCCACTAGCACAGAAAAGCTGAATATTATCATTAGAGGCAAGGTAGGCCTATTTTCTACAATCTCTCCAAGTTTCATCTAAATCTAACCACTGTAATGTATGTTATGAACAGCGTTCTAACATATCTGCTTTTTTTTTTCTAATTTTGCTCAGGAAGCCAGTCAGGAGGGTTATGTTCAGAGGTTCAGGTCTGTTGGAACTAGGGAACAGTTCTTCACATAGATCTCCCCCTCACACAGTTCACCAGCTCTACACAAAAAGCCTGCTCCATAGCTCCTTCCCTGTCAATTATGGATTCAGACCACCTGCTGACACAGCACAGAATTTCCTAGAGAACTCTTAATTTTTAAGGTCACAGTATTCTAACACATTCTCCCTTCTTTATTTCCTTTTGTTTTATCTTGAGACAGATAATTCCTTTCATGAACACACACAAATGTAAAGGGGCTTCGTGCCTACTTCCCCCACATTCCTCTTGCTAAACTCCAAAGGATAATAAAAACTTGCCTTGTGCTTCCCTTATTAGTACCCCAGCTTTGCAAACTATGGCCACCAGTCTCTGAGGTCTCGAGTTCAATGCCCTATTGCAAATCAATGTCACCCACATTCCCCAATATGGAATTGACACAAAGAACTACTTCTAAACAGGTCAGATCCGCATCCCCTTGTCCTATTTACCGTCTCTCCCATACATTTGAACAGTGGGCTAGAAGGTGACTGAAAGCATTTGGTAACCCTTATTGAAGTAGGTTTGAAAAATCTAAGCCTACAATTGTCTTATCAGGTGATGTTTTTGCTGAAGCAGACATGTAGGAGGATGTTTTGCTAAAAAAAAAAAAAAAAAAAGACAAGAGGTGTTTTTCTGGAAGCTGCCTGGGGAAAGGACATGTAATGTTTTGTTAGAGCAAACAATTGAGAGAACATGTGATATTTAAAAAGGATATAAATATAACCCAACAGACAGTGGGCAATGCTGTGTGACATTGGTGCTCCTTGTCACTCTGTGCTGGTCTTTAGTGGGCTTTGTTGACACTGGTCTTCACTGATGATTCTGTGCCTTTGGTTGGCCTTGCCTTCTTCACTGGATCAGCT
This sequence comes from Mastomys coucha, assembly GCF_008632895.1. Taxonomy (NCBI): domain Eukaryota; kingdom Metazoa; phylum Chordata; class Mammalia; order Rodentia; family Muridae; genus Mastomys; species Mastomys coucha. The sequence goes on from NW_022196904.1 coordinate 15,690,737, forward strand.
GTTGTGACTACATAGAGAAAAATGCACCAAAGAACTTCTGGTGGTGTTCCAGCAGCTTCTGTCTTGCCACTTCTGCAAGTTTGAGTAGTTGGCAGAGGTGAAGGAAAAGTCCTTTCATCTTTCATTTCAAAACCAGTAGAAATACTTAACATACCTACTGGATGAAGCTTCAAAAATCTCTTTCCTAGACAGTTTTTTTTAAAGTTAATTCACTTTATTTTTCATACATAAAAACCATATATAGTAGCATAGTGTGTTCTTCACAAGCTGATCAGTGAACTTTTAACATCTAGAGTTTTGGGGTCACTGAGCTGTAAGGCAAAGAAATGGTATAAAAGTGGGAATCACAAGGAACAGCCCCTAGCTGGTGTATAGCAGTCACCAATACTTGCCATCAGCAGTAACTTCTTAAACACAAAAGTAGCAAATATGTCAGTGCCCATAGAGATAGAAATGAGGTGCAGAAGTACACAGATGACTAAGCAAGGCCTTTGTTCCCCTTCTTCCACTCCCTTCATTCCCCATCCTCCCTACTGCCCCTCTACACTAGATCCTGTCTTTCCCATCTTTAAAGAGCAGGCCTCCCAGGGTTATAAACTGCACATAGCACAGCAAGATACAATACAACCAGGCATAAGCCCTTACAAAAGGGTCAGGTGAGGCAATCTAATAGGAGGAAAAGGATCTCAAGAGAAGGCAAATGAGTCAGAAGCACCCACATTCCCACTGATAGGAGTACCACAAAACCAACTATCAAGCTAACAACCATAACATATGCAGAGAACCCAGCATAGACCCTGCATGTGATCGCTGCTTCTATGAACCCTACTGACTAATCAGTTGTAGTTTTAACAAAGAATTTTCAACTACTTATATCTTAGTTTAGGTTCTGTTCTTGCAAATGAATTTGCATTGTCACAAGTAAAACCTCACAAAATAAACTTCGACTGTCTGTCTGTATTTCTCTTGGTATTATTGGCCTACTAAGCCTTGTTTACATCATTTTAAGACTTCTAAATCAAAACCCTAAACCCTATCACATTCCTTCTACAAATTCATTTCATAAACCTATGAATCACATGGTCAGTTTGACCATCACAATAACTCTTCTTTTTTTTTTATTAGATGTTTTCTTTAGTTACAGTATCTCCTTTCCCAGGTTCCCTCCAAAACAAAAAATAAAAATAAAATAAAATAAGAAAAGAAATTAAATTAAAACAAAAACAAAAACTAAAACAATCCCCTGTTCCCTCCCTCCTCACGCTGCTCACCGCCCCGCCCTCTCCCACTTCCTGGCCCTGGCATTCCCCTACACTGGGGCATAGAACCTTCACAGGGCCAAGGTCCTCTCCTCCCATTGATGAACAATTTGGCCATCCTCTGCTATACACATGCTGCTGGAGACATGAGTCCCACCATGTGTACTCTTTGGTTGGAATTTTAGTCCCTGGGAGCTCTGAGGATACTAGTTAGTTCATATTGTTGTTAGTGCTAAGGGGCTGCAAACCCTTCAGCTCCTTGAGTCCTTTCTCTAGATCCTTCATTGGGGACCCTGTGCTCAGTCCAGTGGATGACTGTGAGCCTCTACTTCTGTATTAGTCGGGTACTGTCAGAGCCTCTCCGGAGACAGCTATATCAGGCTCCTGTCATCCAGCACTTGTTGATATCCACAATAGAGTCTGGATTTGATGATTGGATATGGGAAGGATTCCCAGGTGGAGCAGCCTCTGGATTGTCCTTCCTTCAATCTCTGCTCTATAGTCTGTCTCTGAAAATCCTTCCCTGGGTATTTTGTCCCCCCTTTTAAAAAGGAACGAAGTATACACACTTTGGTCGTTCTTCTTCTTGAGTTTCTTATGGTTTGTGGATTATACTTTGTGTATTCTGATCTTCTAGGCTAATATCCACTTATCAGAGAGTGCATACCATGTGTATTCTTTTGTGATTGGATTACCTCACTCAGGATGATATTCTCCAGATCCATCCATTTCCCCCAAGAATTTCATAAATTCATTGTTTTTAATAGCTGTGTAGTACTCCATTGTGTAGATGTAACACAATTTCTGTATCCATTCCTCTGTTGAGGGGCATCTGGGTTGTTTCCAGTTTCTGGCTATTATAAATAAGACTGCTATGAACATATAGTGGAGCATGTGTCCTTATTACATGTTGGAGCATCTTCTGGGTATATGCCCAGAAGTGGCATAGCTGGGACCTCTGGTAGTACTTATGTGCATTTTCTGAGGAACCTCCAAACTGATTTCCAGAGTGGTTGTACCAGCTTGCAATTCCACCAGCAATGGAGGAGTGTTCCTCTTTCTCCACAATCTTGCTAGCATCTGCTGTCACCTGAGTTTTTTATTCTAGCCATTCTGACTGGTATGAGTTGGAATGTCATGGTTGTTTTGATTTGCATTTCCCTGATGACTAAATATGTTGAACATTTCTTTAGATGTTTCTCAGTCATTCAGTATTCCTCAGTTGAGAATTCTTTGTTTACCTCATTTTTTAATTGGGTTATTTGGTTCCTGGAGTCTAACTTCTTGATTTCTTTGTATATATTGGAATATAAGCTCCCTATCAGATATAGGATTGGTAAAGATCTTTTCCCAATTTGTTGGTTGCCTTTTTGTCCTATTGACAGTGTCTTTTGCCTTACAGAAGCTTTGCAATTTTATGAAGTCCTATTTCTTGTGTGAATCTTCTCTAACAGTTCTTGCTGCTGTGACAAAATATCTGACAAATACAACTTAATAAAATGAAGGAAAGTTCATTATAGGGTCCTCAGCTCATTAGTTCATTAGAAAGGGAAGGTCATGTAGGAAGGAACACCAGAGCAACTGATCATATTGCATCTTCTGTCAGAGAAGAGAGGAAGGTGAATGATCATGTTTGGCTTGCTTTCTCCTTGTTGTACATCCTGGCCACTAGCCTGTAGAGGAATACCACACATGATTAGCGCATGTCTCCCCAATTCATTCACCTGTAGCAGCCTATTTCTCTCCCTCTCCCCTTAAAGCTGACAAAATTATCATTTACCACAGAGAAAGTTCACTAAGCATCCTAAACTAGCAAGAATTACAGGTATCACATCCTAAGAGCTGGACCCACATTAACTAGATGGCTGAAATTTTCCTCCTCTGTGATTGCTCAGATATCAACTTGCCACCAGCATGTACTATGATAAACTAATCAATTACATGGTATGGGACCTCCTTCTCTGAAACCTATAGGAGAAAATGACCAGTTTGTCTTGTGAGCATGGGCTGTTCTCTTGGCCTTGTCATGCTGTATTTTTCATGACATTAATGATTCCCCTGATATTTCTACCCCCAAGTTCAACAGCACTCATGTTCCTCTTGAACTCTGAATCCAATAATGCTTCTGGAAATCAGATACTGCCACTATTGAAATGCATTGGCCTTTGGGGACCTATCTATGCTTCTTTGTGACTTTTCCATGTCCAACATTGGCTTCTATTCACTCTGGTGAGGCTTCAGTAGAAGGGTTCTTTGGTAGCCCTGTTCTATATGCTCACTGATGTAAAAATCCAAGCACTGGACAGAAACATTCCCCCAAGCTGTGGCCAGATCTCACTGTCCTAATCACAAGGACATTAACTATACTTAACTCTCACTTTAGTAAACTATTTGTGATACTGGACATACCTACAAAAGGGAATTAAAGAGTCATTAGGACCAAGTCTCTCTGGTCTACCCCCACCACATTACTATTTTACTGAATCATTGAAATCCACTACAACTGTTTTATACTTAGATAAATTTATATGTTGCAATGGCTAGTGGTTAGAAACTTCCTAGATCAAGGCCTCTTTCTTTTTTTTTTTTTTTTTTT
>NW_022196904.1:15701014-15705430 GCF_008632895.1 Mastomys coucha
GGTCTGTGCCTCCCTGCTGACTGTTCCCGGCTTAGGAACTCACTGGAGAGAAGATGGCGGCTCTCACTCAAGGCCTCTTTCTATACTAAAAATCCCTCTGCCCATTTTGCACTGCACCCCTATCAGAGGCTTCAGTGTAATCCCCACATAATTTAATATTTCATCTTTTTGTCTTGATTTTCTCCATCAAATCTACATCCTATTCACAGCTGCATCAGAGAACATGGTCACTCCATTTTTCTTCTCCCTCATTTCACTCACTTTTTGGCCCCCTGTTCTGCCATCACAGCTTCTCTCTCTTCAGAAATAATAAGAAAACTAGCTGGAGAACAACCACAACCTGCTCTGGAATAGATAAAAGGATGTATAATTTACTTTTCTATTTTTACTTTTTTCTAGTTTTCAAGATGACTTATAGAAAAAAGTTTATTTGAGGCATATATTTCCAGAAAAATAATAGTCTATCACCATTGCAACATGGAACATGTCAGCATGCAGGCATGGTGGTCTGAAAAACTGAGAGCTCACATCATGGAGGGAAACAAAACTAGAGATGGGACAGCTCTTAAAGCTGGCTTCCAGTGACATACTTTCTTCACAGAGGCCACACTATCTATGCTTCCCAAACATTAACAACACTGGGAAACAAACATCAAATGCCTGATATATACAGGAGATTCAGAGAAAATGTAGATCATTTATACAGTAGAATACTATTCAGCTATTAAAAAACAAGTGCGTCTGTCACAGACCACCCCGGCTAGGTATGGGGTTCCCTTAGATATGGGTTATCGAGATCAGGGGGGTAAGGGTTCTGTGCTGACAAACAGAAACAAACACAGAGGCAGTTTAAATATGAATGTATTTTGCAGCTCTCAAGCAAGGGATTTTATACATAGAGAAACAGGTGTTACAGTTCTGAAAAGCTGTGTTTGGTGAAGCAGTGAAATAGAATGGACATATCTATAATCATTTGGTACACCAAAATACAAAATCATCCAAGTCTTATGACTTCAAAAAAGGTATTTTCAGTAAAACATCCAGGTAGAGTGAATATTGTTATGGTCATTTGGTACATCAAAATACAAAACTCATCTAAGGCTAGTGGCAAACTCCCAAGAATTTTTATAATCAGTTACTATTTAACCTCTAGTTCCTGTTCTTCTGTAACTCTTCAAAACATAAATTTAAACTGTTTTAATTCTTTCTATATAAGGCTTTCTTAAACAATATACCAAAACCTACTTCCAATGACACACATGCAGCCATATAAAACATTATTGTTGGGAAACTTTATATTTATCAATACTATCTTATACATGATTTATAAAATGAAGCACTGGTTTTCCTGGAAATGAGGTCATGTTTAGTGACTCCATTTCAAGGGATGGTTTGGTAGCCATAATACTCACTTAACATCTTAGCCTAGGCTATCAGGAACATCTCATATATAGAAGAAGGAATAGAAAAACATAAAAGAGATAAGTTGCCAAGAGAACTACAGCTCAATAATTTTTCTCCAGGGAAGAGTTCCACAACAGGTTCAAGGACACCTCCCCATTTTGAGGTCAATGGCCTCAGTCTGTGGAACTTGTCACACAGATCCTACTGGAGATAGTGTAGCAGACATCATGGATTTTGCAGACAAATGGATATAACTAGAAAACATCATGCTGAGTGAGGTAACACAGCCCCAAAAAGACATGCATGATATATACTCACTTATCTGTAGATATTAGCCATAAAGTACTAGATACCATGATACATTCCACATAGGATTCAAATGAATCAAAGTTACCATGTGGGAGAAGGAATGAGGTAGGTAATGGGGGAATCAGGGTCAAGGTGAAAGTCAGGAGGTAGGATCAGAGGGCCAGGAAAATTAATGGAAATCTGCAGCTGGTGGGGCTGGGGACTGGGGATGGAGGGCATCTCTAGGATATGACTCACACCTGGGATAGAGGAAGCTCCCAGGAGTCAACGAAGGTGACCTTAGATGAGACATATATCAGTAGGGATGTAGAACCTGAAGAGGCCATATAGCCAAGTAGGAAACCCATTGGAGGGATAAGGACAGCAACCCACTCACAAAACTTTTAACCCAAAATGTACCCTGTCTACAAGAAATGTAGTGATGGCAGATAGAGCAGAGACTGAGGGAATGGCTAGCCAGTAACTGATCCAACTTGAGACCTATCTCATGGGCAAGTACCAATCCCTGACATTATTAATAATACTTTTTCATGCTTGCTACAGAGCCTAGCATAGCTGTCTCCTGAGAAGCTCCATCCAGAAGTTGACTGAAACAGATGCAGAGACCCACAGCCAAACATTGAAAAGAGTTAGGCAAGTCCTAGGAAAGAGGTGACAGAAAGATTGAGGTCCCTGAGCCCAATTGGAATGGCATAGGAAGACCAAAAGAATCAACTAACCTGGACTCTTGGTGGCCCTCAAAGACAAGCTACCAACCAAAGAGCATACATGGCCTGGACAAAGACCCCCTAGAACATAAGTAGAAGATTGCAGTTCTTCATGTCGTTCCCCCAACCACTTGGAACTGGAGCTGTCCCTAAAGCTGTTGCTTGCCTATAGAATCTGTTCCCCTAACTGGACTACCTTGTGTGACCTCAGTGGGAAAGGATGTGCCTTGCCATCAAGAGACTTGATGTGCCAGAATTGGGGAATATGGGGAGGCATCATCTCAGAGGGACTGTGTGAGGGGTGGAACTGGGATGGGGTATCAATCAGGATATAAAATGAACAGATAGATGATAGATAGATAGATAGATAGATAGATAGATAGATAGATAGATAGATAGATAGATAGATATGGAAAAAGAGCCATTAGGTGACAGTACATAGTATTTTATATGTGTGTGTGTTATTCATTCTATTTTTGAACAGGTCTCTAGGAAACTAGAGTACCCTTGTTTCTGGAAGTATATGCATTTCATGAATCTGGGAGCTGAAAGTTTTTGATTAAGGTTTCCAAGCAGAAAAGAAAAAGAGTGGGCACTGTGTTGGAGAGCTTTCATGACCTAAACAAAATGCTGAGACAAACTTATGAAGGAAAAATTATTTAAATCACAAGCTTTGCTAACCAATGATCAGTTCACCATTATTAAACCCTCTTGGCATTTTAGCACAATGATGTAAATGAAGGAATCATGTATGGGTTATACCACAAAAGAGCAAAGAAGATAGTGGATACTAGCAAACTCTGTGCTTTTTTAACTTTTATGGCATTACGATGAAAAAAGTTACATGATTTCAATACATCTGAATTTGTTAACATTTAAAAATATATTTTAAGCAAATAGAATTAAATCACATTCTTGTTTTCGTTTTGTACCACGACTTCTCTCAGAGACCCCCCTTCAATACCTACAATATCTTTTTTGTCATATTCCTTAAAATTTATAAAATATTTTAACAATAAAAATCAGTACTATAAAAGATGTTTAATATAAAACAAAAATCCATTTAACAGTCTTATGTAGATGATCATCTACAGCAATAATGAAAATACATTTTTCTCAATATAAATTTTAAATAACTCCAAACATATTAACCGTACATTTCAAAATATACAGTTCACTACTACATCAAAATAATACATCACTACTAGTATTTTCTTAAATGAACATAAATATATAAAGTCTTTTTGTTTGTTTGTTTTGTATTTAGTAGAGTTTAAAATCTTGGCTCTTACTGTAGTACAAGCCCAAAATAAGAACAATTTTTAGACATTGGATTTCATTGTAATAAGGCTGTACTTCAATGACCCTCACATCACCAAAGGATATTACCTCCATCATAGCTAAGCTGAGAGTTGATAGTTCTGCTGCACCAAAAAATGAATGGTAGGCACGATTTTTGGATACAGATTTCCTGCTATGGTCAAAGCTATTTGAATTGAGAGAGTGACTTTATTCTCCTCCCACAGAGAACAGGTTACATTCATTTAAGAAATGGTGTACATATTAAGATGGTCTATCCGTAAAGTCATTCACCAACTGTTTCAATGAACAATGGTTCTGCTTGGAGGGTGGCACAGACATTAGGTGAGGGTAAGAATTTGGTTCATTAGCTGTGATAATTTGGAAAAGCATTCATCTCAGAGAAAGAGTAACTTATAAAGTCCTCTTCTTCAAACCTGATACAAGAGTTACAAATGTCAAGCAAAGCATTCAGTCTCACTCATTGTTGTTCTCTTACAAGCAACCTCCCTAGCTAATTGTCTACGTTTCTTTTTGGTATATAAATACTTTTGAAATATATAAGCTGTTCTGAAAACCATAATATAGTGTAAAGACATGAAATAAACAATACTACTAAACAACAATACAATAGAGAGGCTGATATAGGAGAAGCAAGATTTCAAGACCCTTATGTTGTACACAGCCAGACACTGTC
>NW_022196904.1:15707100-15714788 GCF_008632895.1 Mastomys coucha
TCCTGTAGTTCTTTAAGGGATTTTTGTGTTTCTTTTTGAAGGGCTTCTAGCTGTTTACCTGTGTTCTCCTGTATTTCCTTGAGGGTGCTATTTGTCTTTCTTAAAGTCCTGTATCATCACCATGAGAAGTGATTTTATATCTGAATCTTGCTTTTCCCATGTAATGGTGTGTCCAGGACTTGCTATGGTGGGAGAATTGGGTTCTGATGATGCCAAGTGACCTTGGTTTCTGTTGTTTATTTTCTTATGCTTGCCCCCTGCCATCTGGTTATCTCTACTGCTACCTGCCCTTGCTAAATCTGACTGGACCCTGTCCTTCCTGTGATATTGATTGTATCAGAACTCCTCAGAATCAAGCTGTCTCTGTGATCCTGTGATTCTGGAATCCTGTGATCCTGGGCTTATTAGAGCACCTGGGAGTGGGGCTTCCTCTAGGTGTTGTGGGACTGGCTGCAGAGCCTGTGCCCAGGGTCTGCTCAGGACACCAGCCCAGAGAGACCAGAAGGATCCAGAACTACTAGGCTGGCAGAGTTTCTGTGTGCCTGGTCCTACTGGTCCCAGTTACTCCCAGTGTTGGGACAGATGTTGTTTCCTCCTCACCTCTGATCCTGAGCATGTCAGAGTTCCTGGGAGTGGAGCTTCCTCTGGGTGTTGAGGAACTGGCTGCGGAGCTTGCCCCAAGGTCTGCTCAGGACACCAGCCCAGAAAGACCGGAAGGAACCAGAACTACTGGGCTGGTGGAGTTCCTGTGTAAACTCTGGGTTTTACAATAGTCTCGGCAGAAGTATGAAAGGGTTATTAGAGAGTTTCCTTACTCCTTTCTGAAGACAAAACCACAATAGTATCATGATCTCTCTTGAGACCTACTTCTTCATGGTTCTATGCTCACTACCAACATATTGGCTCATGCCAATTCTGGGAATAAATCATATGCAAACCACAGCAGAAGCCCCATGATGTTAACATTCAGAAAATGAATGAAAACATTTAGAACACTTGTTTTGGAAATGACATTTAGAACCTGATTATGTGAAGTATTCCTCTCACCTCTTCTGAAGTTTTCTTGCAATAGCAATCTTGTTTTTTGTCCTTGAGCTTCTGTCATAAGCAAGAGATGAGCAATAGTTCCATGTGTCTTGCTCAGCCAACTCACTCCATGGCATTTGCTTGTTGTCACTCACATTGGCCTGGCTAATAGCCATCCATGATGTCATCAACAGTTACATCTGTCTAAACTGGATACAATTTCTGTGACAATGTGTGTCTATAGTGATTTTTCCGGTGAAATAAATGACATCTAATATCACAGGCTGTGGTCAGTGGGAACCTGGACTCTGACAACAGTCTTTCATGTGACTTTGCTAGCACAAGTTCATGTGTCATTTATGAGAATTTATGTCGTAAGGATGAGCAGACATCCAACCTATGAAAATAAAACATCTACTTATCTTAACCATCATTTGCTTACTTAATCAAAGCATTGAAGTTGCCAATAACAAGATCTCACATGCTTTTATGATATAACTTTATGAACTTGTGTTGTTTTTGCTGGCCTCTTATTGTTAAACTGATCTAGATCTACCTCCAACCAGATCAGCATGAGTATGATGTGGAAGAAAACATTTGTTCTCTAAGGGCTATGAGGAATGATTAATAATAAAAATTCAAAGGGTAATATATTATAAGATAAGAAGTAAGCATTACAAGAGATTTGTGAAGTAATATCACCTTCAGGGCATTCAGGAAGAGATGTGATGGTAATTTAGAACACTATGTCTCAGAAATGAGTGGTTATGTGCAGACTAGAAATTGCTTTGTGGACTGATATAGTAAGATGGGAAATAATATTCAGACACAAGTTCATCACAGGCTGAAAGTGGGTGGGGAGGGGCTCATGTGTGTGCTTACATAGTCCTAAATGGGTTTCTTTTTTATTTATTATGTTTGTTTATATTTTACTCTTTGACAGTTTCCTTTAGAGACATAATGAATTTTAGCCATCTCAGCATTATAGATGACCTGTTTCAAGAGACAAAATTTTAAAGAACTTCAAGTCATTGAAAAAAGAAATGAAGAAGATCTAAGAAGATAGATCTTCCATACTCATGGATTGGAAGGATTAGCATAGTAAAAATATCTATCCTACCAAAAGCAATCTACAGATTCAATGTAGTTCCTGTCAAACTTGTAACACAATTCTTTATACACCTTGAAAGAACAATACTTAACTGCATATTGAAAAACAAAAACACTAAATAAATAAAATAATCCTATTCAATAAAAGAACTTCTAAGGGTATCAGTATCTCTGATTTCAAGCTGTACTACAGAGAAATAGCAATAAAAAGAACCACATGGAATTGGCATAAAAACAGACAGGCTTATTAATGGAATCAAATTAGAGACCAGAAGTATATCCACATACCTATAGATACTGCTTTTGACAAAGAAGCTAAACTCATATGATGGGGGGAAAAAGGCATTTTCAACAAACAGTGCTGGTCTAACTGAATGTCTGTCTACAAGTAGGAGGATGCAAATAGACCTATATGTATTACCCTGCACAAAACTCAAGTCTAAGTGGATCAAAGACCTCAACATAAAGGCAGATACACTAAACCTGAGAGAAGAGAAAGTGGGAAATATCCTTGAATGCATCAGTACTAGAGACAACTTCTTGAATCTTGAACAGCACATTAATAGCTCAAGCACTAAGATCAATAATTAATAATTGGGACTTAATGAAACTGAAAAGCTTCTGTAAGGCAAAGGACACTATCAAAAAGACAAAATAGCAGCCTACAGAATGGGAAAAAATCTTCACTAACCCCATTTCTGACAGAGGTCTGATATCGAAAATGCATAAAGAACTCAAAAAACTAGACATCAACAAACAAAACAACATACCTTCTAAATAAAATCCCTCATGCAGGAAAAAAATCGCAGTACAATAATTTCTTATTCATGAGTTTCAGTTACACATAATGATTACAAGTTTCATATTTCTAAAAACAAGTTGTTCTATATTCCACACCTGATCACTCAGCTCCCTATAAGGTTTCTTCCCACGATACATCTATCTCCTAAAGTAATAGTTTTTCTATTACAAATTAACAAACTTTGAGCAAGCCAAGTATATTTTTAACAGCTAGTTTCTGGTTACAAGAAAAGAGGTAGACATCATATTATTCTAACTTAACACGATTCTTATCTGTCTAACATAGCTTACCATCTACCTATTTTGGTATTGTTTTCATGGTAAAGTAAATGTATAGTTAACTAGAGAACTTCAGGTCAGAGATCTTTTACTCTTCTTGACACAACAGAAAAAGAAGAATCTCTTCATTCTGCATGCTGCACAGCATGAATTTCTCAAGGTGCACACCAAAGCTTATCAGCAAAGTTATAATTATAAAGCCAGGAAAATCATATTTTACAATCAGCACAAAAGCAGTGGACACTGAGAATCAATTGTCTTTTTTGTTAGATATTTTCTTTATTTACATGTCATATGATATCTCCTTTTCCCAGTTTCCCCTCCGAAAAAAAAAATAATAAAATAAAATAAGCAACAAAAATGAAAACAACAAAAAAAAAACCCTGTTCTCTCCCCCCTCCTCCTGCTCACCAGCACACCCTCTCCCTCTTCCCCTACACTGGGGCATAGAACCTTCTGTCATCTGTAGGCAAAACTCCCAAGGTCTTAGAAACTGGGCTCACTTTCATCTTATTCTCTGACCTTAACAGACCTTTTATTAGGTAAATAAGAACGTACATATGAGTATCTTGGCCTTCATGTGGGTCTCTTAAAAAGTAGAGCAGAGACTGTCTCATTCTTTGTTCCCTGCCATTGGATCCCATTCCCCTACCTGGACTGCCTCATTGGGTCTCAGTGGGAGATGATATGCCTACTCCTGCTGGGACTAGACATCCTAGGGTGGGTTGTTAACCAGCGACAAGCTCACACTGCTCCAAAAAGGAGGGAAGGGGCAATGGGTGAGTGATTTGTAAGCGTACAACTTCAAGACACAATGAAGGGATGCTATGATTAGGATGTCCCAGTCTAAACAAACTCCAGGGACAAGAAAAATGAAGAGGCTGAAGGAAATGCTGTCCAGTGAACAGCCCAACATGGGATCCATACAATGTGGGTGAGGGGCAAACCAAGGCCTGACACTCTTACCAATGCTACAATTTGAATACAGACGTGAGCCTAGCAGGGCTGTCCCCTGAGAGGCCAGACCAACATCTGACTGAGACAAATACAAATACTTACACCTAACCACTGGATTGAAGTTGAGGAGATCTATGGAAGAATTAGGAGAAGGACTGAAGGAACTGAAGGGGAGGGTAACCCCATAGGAAGACCAGCAGTCTCAACTAACCCATAGCCCTGGGAGATCCTAGAGATTGTGCCACCTACTAGGGAACCTACATGGGCTAGCTCAGGTCCTGGCACATATAGAGCAGAGGACTGCCTTGTCTGGCTTCATTGGGAGAGGATGTGCCTAATCCTGTAGAGTCTTGAGGATCTAGGGGTACCCAGAGGGAGGGGGAGTGTCCTCTCAGAGGTGAAAGAGAGGGAGAATGAGATGAGGACTGTGGGAAGGGAACCAGGAGGGAGCAATATCTGGAATGTAAAAATATAAAATAAATTTTAAAAAAGAAAATGAAATTAATTAATTAATTAATTAATTAATTAATTGTGGGGAAAAGTTATACTACAGAAACATAATAATAAAAGCAGGATAATACTAACATAAAACTAGATACATTTACAAAAGGAATAGAAGTGAAGATCCATATATAGCTCATGCTCTTACAGCCATCTGATTTTTTCTTTTTTTTTTTTGCAAAATTGCCAAAAATTCAGAATAGTGGAAACACAGCATTTTCAAGAAATAGTTCTAAGGTGAAGGAGTGTCTACATATAGAAGAATGAAATTTGATTGTTGTCTCTCATCCTGCATAAGAATCAGTTCCATATAGATCAAAGACCACAGTGTTAGGTCTTAAACACTGAACCATCTAGGGAAAATGCAGGAGGTATATTTCAGAATATTGGCTTAGATAAGAACTTTCTAATAGAATACCAGTCAAGCAAGAAATAGAGCTAGCAATGGACAAGTGTGACCATATGAAATTAAAAACTTGTAATGCAAGTGAAATGTTAATTGACTAAAGTTGCAGCCTATAGAATGAGAAAAATAGATGCCAGCCACATTTCTAACATAGGATTACTATTTAGATCATAAAAAGAAAATCCCCATAAAAAAGCACCCAACTAAAAAGCAAGCATGGAACTAATCAGAGAGTTCTCAAGAACAAAATACAAATGGTTTAGAAATGCCTTTTTGGGAAAAGAGTTAGCATCAATGGTCATCAAAGAAATGAAAATTAAGCTAATTTAAAATTCCATCTTGATGTAGTCAAAATAGCTAAATTTAAGAAAATATTTTTTAAAAAAATAACACTGGAGATAGTATATGAAGAAAGGAAAACACTTATTCACTGTTGGTGAAATTGCTTATCAATGCAACCACTACAGAAATCAGTGCAGAAGATCCTCAAAGGGCTAGAAATAGATTTATGATCTGCTCTAACTACAGAACCATACAGCATACATACAAAGTACACTATATCTTGTTCCTCTGGTATATGACTCATCCAGGTTCATTTTGCTCCTTTCACAATAGAGGAAATAGCATAGATGCTCACCAATTATTAAAAGGGTAATGACAATCACAAAAGAACACACATGGTATGCATTCTCTGATAAGTGAATATTAGCCTAGAAGATTAGAATACACAAAGTACAAACCACAAACAATAAGAAACTCAAGAAGAAGGAAGACCAAAGAGTGGATACTTCGTTCCTTCCTAAAAGAGGGAACAAAATACCCATGGAAGGAGTTGTAGAGACTAACCAGGGAGCAGAGACTAAAGGAAGGACAATCCAGAGACTACTTCACCTGGGAATCCTTCCCATATTCAGTCATCAAATCTAGACACTATTGTGGATGCCAGCAAGTGCTGGGTGACAGGAGCCTGATATAGCTGTCTCCCGAGAGGCTCTGACAGTACACGACTAATACAGAAGTAGAGACTCACAGCCATCCATTGGACTGAGTACAGGGTCCCCAATGAAGGAGCTAGAGAAAGAACTCAAGGAGCTGAAGGGTTTGCAGCCCCTTAGCACTAACAACAATATGAACTAACTAGTACCCTCAGAGCTCCCAGGGACTAAAACATCAACTAAAGCGTACACATGGTGGGACTAATGGCTCCAGCAGCATATGTATATCAGAGTATGGTCAAGTTGGTCATCAATGGGAGGAGAGGCCCTTGGCCCTGTGAAGGTTCTATGCCCCAGTGTAGGTGAATGCCAGGGCCAGTAATCAGGAGGGAGTAGGGTGGTGAGCAGGGAGAGGGGAGGGAACAGGGGATTGTTTTAGTTTTTGGGTTTTTTTATTTTATTTTATTTTTGAGGGGAACCTGGGAAAGGAGATATTGTAAATAAAGAAAACATCTAATAAAAAATAAAACAGATATTTAAAAAAAATAAAAAAAACATAAAGGGGTAATGAAAATGTGGTACCTGACACAACCACAAAGAAAAATAAAATCATAAAATTTTCTGGATCGGAGTAAGTGCCCTAAACAGACATTGGGCACAAATTCTGCAGCCAGTCCCACAACACCCAGAGGAAGCTCCACTGCCAGCCACTCTAACACACCCAGCATCATAGGGTCAGAGGTGAGGAGAACACAACATCTATACCAACACCCGGAGTAACAGGAACTCCACCAGACCAGTGGCATGGGTTGCTTCTTGTCTGTCTGAGCCGGTGCCCTGAGCAGACCTTGGGTACAAACTCTGCAGTGAGTCCTATGTTTCCCAGAGGAAGCTGTACTCCCAGGTGCTCTAAGGGGCCCAGGATCACAGGATTCCAGAATCACAGGATCACAAGAACAGTTTGACTCTAAGGAGTTCTGACACAACTGGGATCACAGGAAGGACAGGCTCCAGTCAGATTTAGCAAGGGCAGGTAGCACTAGAGATAACCAGATGGCAGAAGGCAAGCATAAGAAAATAAGCAACAGAAACCAAGGTTACATGGTATCATTAGAACCCAATTCTCCCACCATACCAAGTCCTGAACACACCACCACACCAGAAAAGTAAGATGTGGATCCAAAATCACTTCTCATGATGATGATAGAGGACATTAAGAAGGACATAAATAACTCCCTTAAAGAAATACAGGAGAACACAGGTAAACAGCTAGAAGCCCTTAAAGACAAAAATCCCTTTAAGAACTACAGGAAAACACAATCAAACAGGTGAGGGAAATGAGCAAAACCATCCAGAATCTAAAAATGGAAATAGAAACAATAAAGAAATCACAAAGAGAGACAACTCTGGAGATAGAAAACCTAGGAAAGAGATCAGAAGTCACAGATGCAAGCATCACCAACAGAATACAAGAGATAGAAGAGAATCTCAGAGGCAGAAGATACCATAGAAAACATTGACACAACAGTCAAAGAAAATGCATAAAGCAAAAAGTCCCTAACACAAAACATCCAGAAAATCCAGGAAGCAATGAGAAGATGAAAACTAAGGATAATAGGTATAGAAGAGAGTGAAGACTCCCAAGGTAACGGGCCAGTAAATATCTTCAACAA
>NW_022196904.1:15714988-15716535 GCF_008632895.1 Mastomys coucha
GACAAAACAAAATTTACACAATATCTTTCCACAAATCCAGCCCTACAAAGGATAATAGATAGAAAACCCCAACATAAGGAGCAAAACTATGCTCTAGAAGAAGCAAGAAAGTAATCTTTCAACAAATTCACAAAAAACTAATTCCACCTTTAACAACAAAAATAACAAGAAGTAAGAATTACTTTTTCTTAATATCTCCTTATGTGAAAATTAATATTACCAACTTATTGTGATTGATTCAAATTCAAAAGTATGAGGAATTAGAAATTTGTTGGCTATCATCAGGTGGTCACTCTAATTTGGTAATTGGAGAAATAGGTCCAATATTGTACAATCCATATACGCTTTCTCCTTGTTTGTACCTGACAGTGTCTTACTGGGTACCACATAATGGTCTTGAAACCATGCTTCTCCTATCTCAGCCTCTATCTCAGTAGTACTGTTTATTTCGTGTTTTTACACCATACTATGGTTTTCAGAACAGCTTATATATTTCAAAATTATTTATGCAGCCAAAAAAGTGTAGACAATTAACTTGGGAGATGGTTTAAAAGAGAACAACAAAGAGTGAGACTGAATGCTTTGCTTGATGTTTGTAACTATTATATCAATTTTGAAGAAGAGTTATGTTACTCTTTCACTGATACAAATGCTTTTCAAAATCATCACACCCAATGAACCAGATTCTTACCCTCACCTACTGTCTGTACCACCCTCCAAACAGAACAATTGTTCATTGAAATATTTGGATAATGACACACACCATTTCTTAAATGAATGTAACCTGTTCTCTGTGAGCTGAGAATGAAGACAATCACTTCAGTCAAATAGCTTTCAACATAGTAGGAAATCTGTATCCAAACTTTGTGTCTGCATTCCTTGGTACAGCACAACTGTCAACTCTTAGCTTAGCTACCAGGAAGGTAAAATCCTTCGGTGATGTGAGGGTCTTTGAAGTATATCCTTATTACAATGAACTCCAATGTCTAAAAATTGTTCTTATTTTGGGCTTGTACCACAGTAAAAGCCAAGATTTTAAGCTCTACTAAAAACAAAACAAACAAATGGACAAAAAGACTTTATCTATTTATGTACATTTAAAAAAAACTAGTAGTGATGTATTATCTTAAAATATACAGATAATATGTTTGGAGTTGTTTAAAATTTATATTGAGGAAAAACATTTTCAGTATTGCTATTGACAAGTATCTATATAAGACGGTTTAATTGTTTTGTATCAAAAAACTTTTATACTACTCATTTTTTTTGTTTTTTTTTTCTTCTTTTAGATATTTTCATATTTACATGTAAATTTCTTCATTCCCAGTTTCCCCTCCAAAAAACAAAGAAACAAACAAAAACAAACCCCTGTTGCCTCCCACTTCCCCATGCCTGCCACCCCGCCCTCTCCCACTTTCTGGCCCTGACATTCCCCTACACTGGGGCACAGAACTTTCACAGGGCTGAGATCCTCTCCTTCTATTGATGATTGAATTTGCAATCCTCTACTATACACATGCTGGCTGAACAATCAGACCCCTCCATGT
>NW_022196904.1:15720811-15721316 GCF_008632895.1 Mastomys coucha
TAGAAAGTCTTTAATTTCTTTCTTTATTCCTTCCTTGACCAGATTATCATTGAGTAGAGTTTTGTTAACCTTCCACGTGTATGTGGACATTCTATTGTTTATGTTGTTATTGAGGAGCAACCTTCATCCATGGTGATCTGATAGGATACAAGGAATTATTTCAATCTACTTGTATTTGTTGAGGCCTGATGTGTGACCAATTATATGGTCAATTTTGTAGAAGGTACCATGAGGTGCTGAGAAGTTATATCCTTTTGTTTTAGGATAAAAAGTTCTATAGATATCTATTAAATCCATCTGTTTCATAGTTTCTGTTAGTCTCACTGTGTCCTTGGTTAGTTTCTGTTTCCATGATCTGTCTATTGCAGAGAGTAGGGTATTGAAACCTCCCACTACTATTGTGTGCCGTGAAATGTGTGCTTTGAGCTTTAGTAACTTTTCCTTTATGAATGTAGATGCCCTTGTATTTGGAGCATAGAGGTTCAGAATTGAGAGTTCATTTTGG
>NW_022196904.1:15722332-15729449 GCF_008632895.1 Mastomys coucha
GCTTCTACTTGTTTACTTGTATTCTCCTGTATTTCTTTAAGGGAGTTATTTGTGCCCTTCTTAAGTTCTTCTATCAGCATTATGAGATATGATTTTAGATCCAATTCTTGTTTTTCCGGTGTTTTGGGAAATCCAGGACTTGCTGCAGTGGGAGTACTAGGTTCTGATGAAGCCAAGTAGTCTTGGTTTCTGTTGGTAGGATTCTTGCGTTTGCCTTTCACCATCTCTTGATTTTTGGTCTTAGATGTTCTTAGTGACTCTGACCAGAACTTGTCCTGTCCCTGACACCCTGCAAGACCCCTGAGATTCATGGGGCCTGTGCCTCCCGGCTGGCTGCTCCCAGCTTAGGAACTCACCGGAGAGAAGACGGCAGCTCTCACCAGAGACTCTGGGTCAAGGCGGTCCCTGGAGGCAGGCCCTACACTTGCAGGGAAGGGGACAGCTATGGTTGTTGACCCACCTCTGTCACTTGGAAGCTGAGAGGATCCTGTCCCTGCCGCCCTGCGTCTTCCCTGCGGCTCATGGGGCCTGTGCCTCCCAGCTGGCTGCTACCAGCTTAGGAACTCACCAGAGAGAAGATCACTCATTTTTATTGTATACATTTTAAAGAATATGACAAAATAAACGAAAAACATGATGTGCTAATGTACATCAGTTCACTTGTAGTCTAGCGTAGACGGAAGAGTGTATATTTTTGCACATGGGAGAAAAAATTTTTCATGTTACTTCATTTCTTTCAACCCTTTACACTAGGATAAGTGATAATGCCCTTGATTTCTCTGTATTTTTAGTAATGTACAATTTAAATGTAATAGAGATATAATTGTTCAATTATATCACCCAACAATTGCCCTGATATAAAATAATTAAAATAATATTTAAATCTAAAAAAAATTTCTGGAAAATCAATAGACCTACAAAAGATTATGTTGTGTGAGATAGCCCACACTCAGATAAACCAATGGCACATAGTTTCTCATATACTTGGTTGCTAGCTCCAAGTCCCCAGATGTGAGTGTACAACACAAAGGAACTACAAAATTTAGGAAAGTATAAAGGGACCATAGGCAGAGATAGTGGTGGAGTGGGAAGGGGATGGTAAGATACAGGTGATAGAAAATAGAAAATTGAATAACAGTGAATGGGCTCAACATGGGGAAGATGTAAGGAGCTAAGTACAGAAGGAAGACAGACAGGAGACAATAACAAGACTGCTTGGTAATTCCTCAAGTAATGTTGTTGTATATCAAATAGATTTATATGGAACACATGGAAATATGTGTATACACACAAAATATGTACACACACACACACACACACACACACACACACATCTGCCACTTGGACTAACAATGCTGTACTGAAGTACCAAGGACTAACAAAAACTCCAGTACCAAACAGAAAGATTCTCATTTCAAATGGTTTGTCAAATGGTTGGTTACTCTGAAAAGTAGACAGATTATAGATGTAGCCCTTTGTCTCCTCTCATGATTGAGGGTAGACCACTGTTGCTGAAGGGACAACAAATTTAGAACATACACCACAGATGTTTGAATGTACATCTGTTCTGAAAGCATCTCTGCTATGGTCTATTTTCCATGGTTTTTTAAAACATGGTACAAGCTGCCAAGGGAAACAATTAAACACTCCTACACTGTTCCAGTAACTGTGAACCATGTCAATTACCAGAATATGCTGAAAAGATGGTATGAAGCAAGATACCCATAAATCAAACATAAACCACATATGTTGGAAGCAACTAACAGTTCTCTAACTGAACTTAAGGCCTCCTCAATGAAAGGCTAATCATACCTGGTACTTGAAACATAGTCATATTCCCTGAACTAGTAGGTCATGGAATTTAAAAAACATACTACCACCACTTTGCTAGATCAGCATTATTCCTTACTTCTAAGTTTATCCTTATATTCAGAGAGGTATAGCTACTACCATAATTCAAAGAAGTCTCATTTTAGAACAAATGAAGGCCATCATAGAAAACCCCAACTGAACACAATGCAGAAAATACAAGACTGTGGGGTTTCTCATGCTCAAATGATGTGTCTCCATCATAGATCTCAAATCTATGGCTCAGAGAATACCTCAGAAGAGGAAACAAAAGGATGGCAAGATCCAGAATACAAGACAGACTATTGTTAGACTGTCTCTCCTAGGAAAGACTACATAAACAAGACCAAAACATTAGCAATATTAATGGGCATTTTAATATGAAAGGGGATATTTTCTCCTAACCTCAGCCTTTGACAAAGAACTACAAGAAACCATAGACTTCTGGGAGGAGAAGAATTAGCCACTGCAAGGAATGAGCCTCCTTATTATAACACACAGTGTTCAGCCTAGAAATCTTACACACATGAACAAAAAATTTTATGGAGAGGAAGAGAATATAACAATGTATTTAAAAACAGAAAAACAAAATGAAAAAAAAATCCAGTAGAGAAAATGACCTAAAAACAATATAATTACCTAGTGAGATTAAGTTTATCATGGACTCAAAGAAAGACTGCCTCAAACAAAAACAAACAAACAACAAACAATAAACTCACTTAGACAAATGGACTAAAGCAGAAGACAAAAAATTAATTCACTACAGCTACACTCCTCTTAAGTATATAGGAAAAGGTCATCATACAAAAGCACAGAAAGGATGTGATGTTGAAGCTACTTGTGCCTAGGTCCTTGAAAATTCAAAAATGATATATATCAGTGCCTTTTCAGCCATCATCATAGAGCATTTGTCCTCCTGTAAGTGGAAACAAATACAGAGAACCACAGCAAGACATTGCTCAGAAAGAGAGACCTAGGAACACACAGCTCAAAGCCAGATGTCTCTATCAAATCCCTCTTCCCTTCAGAGTTCAGGAAACCTTGTGCAAGAGAAGGCAGAAGAAAGGGGAAGACATTGGGGACATAGAAGAGGGTCATCTAAATTGGCTTGAGCAAAGCTTCTATAAACTGACAAACTGAAGCAGTGTGTATAGAGTTTAGAGGGGGTCTTTACCTGATCTTCTACAAGTATACCTTGGCTTTCAGTTCTGCACTGGTTGCCCTACATCCTCTAGGACTCCTGAATGTGTAAATGAGTAGGTCTTTGGTTTCTGTGCCTTCTCTTGGGACACTTTTATCTTCTGTTGGCTTATCTTGTCCAATTTTGATATGGTAGTTTTCCTTTTATCTTACTGTGTTTTAAATTTTGTTATGTTTTGCTGCTGTCTCCTAAAACCCTGTTCTTTTTTTTTAATGAGACAAAAATGGAGTATATCTGAATGAGAGGACATAGGGAAGAACTGAAATTATAAGGAGGGGAAACTGCACCCCGGTAATAGTGTATGAATACTCCTATTTTAATCTATATCTCTTTTTTGTTTGTTTTTTTCCTTGTTTTTTTTGGGGGGGGTGTTTTTTTGAGACAGGGTTTCTTTGTGTAGCCCTGGCTGTCCTGAAACTCACTCTGTAGACCAGGCTGGCCTTGAACTCAGAAATCCACCTGCCTCTGCCTGCCAAGTGCTGGGATTAAAGGTGTGCACCACCACCTCCCAGCTACATCTCATAATGTTCAATAGAGGAGGAAATTTTTTTAATTATAATAAAAAAAGACATGGAACAAAGAAAAGAAAATTGAATTCCCAGAGGAGGGAACTGGCTGTACTTGTGGGCCCCTTATGCCTTTGTTATGCCTCAGCCTGTGGCTGAGTCTGTATTCAACAAATGTATTCTTCCATAAACGTTATCATCACATTTACATTCCCTCCTTGTACATTTAGCTTTCCATTCTGTGGGCTAGGCAGGCTCTCCCACTATTCCAGGATTCCCAAGATCACTCCCTGAGTTTGCTCTTTCAGCTAGAAGTCGACTCCCAGTTACCATGAGGAATGCAAGGAGCAACCAGAGCATTGAGATCAATATCAGCACAGGGCTGTTCTTTGTATTTTAAAAACTTCCTATATATTAATTACCTTACTGGACAGATTCTCCCATAGAAACTCAGGCTCTACTGATAGGAAGTATAGATAAGTAGTTTAAAAGAATTTGATATACTCTCAGGGCTAGAGCCCTTCTACCCCAAGGTAATTCTTATTTGGTGACACATGCTCTTGGATGCTGACAGTAGAGGTATCTCTCCTATGAACTTCCCTGTGGGCCAGCATCAGGTCACATGTACCTTTTGGCTTATTATTGTCCAGCCCTCATCTCCTTCACAACTGCCTCTCCTAAATTTCTTTACTTAGGAGCTATGGAAGCCGAAATTAAGACAGTGTGACCCAGGGATTGCCTGATCCCAGGCCCCTTGTTATTTTCAAAGTTATCACAAATACTATCATAGACATAATCCTTGCTCACATATTTAGAGTGAGTGTGTTCCACTTAGATTTCAGTAACAATATTTTCCCATTCAACCTTTCACCAAGACATACATTGAGATTCTTTTAACATTCATGAATTTTCCAAAGTCTTCCGATCATCTCGACCACAGCTTTACACCATGGTCACTTTGGATATTAGGAGGCTCAAATATCTGCTGAAGTAAAACAATACATATCTAGAAACAACCAACAACTATTTTTATCATTTTGATATAATTAAATTTGATAACAAAGGCCACGAATTTGAGAACAAAGTTGGAAAAATTGTGCAGTACTCAGGAGCTAAGATGAAATGACTGCATATTCAAGACCAAATTGGGGTATATACTAAGATACAGCTTAAAACAAGCAAATACTTGAATACACACACACACACACACACACACAAACCACTAAACAGAGCTGAGGAGAATTTGGACAAGGAATGTTACAAACGCCTTCTCTGTACTCATTATTGCTATCTCCCAAAATATACTTGAAGTTTGGGGTAACCCAGTGTCACAGAGGCTAAAACTACCCAGAAGCTTCATTACACCAAACTCTATCATCGGTGATGCAGTGACACAAGGTTCTCAGAAAATATTACTCAATCAAAACATTGAGGTGTGTGGCCAGACTTTATGCCTTGTACAATTAAAAGACAGCTGCTGTGCCCTGAATGAGAGCATTTCAGAAGACATCATCCAGGAGACAGCAGAATCCATGAGAGAACTATAAAGAATAGCAAAATCATTCCCCAACAGTATAAGATTTTGTCCTGAATCTGTGTAGTGGGAAGATGTTATAATATCATTTATTAGAATATTCATGACAGCTAGAATAACCAAAAACTTAAATGTAAGATGAAAATCTGCAGAACAAATATAGCTTGATTTGCTTCATAAACACAGCCTGACACACTACGATGGCAGTCTCAACTTTTCCCAGCATGACTTTTCCTTGGCACTCATGTCTCTGTCATCTATAACTTTCTCTTTTTAAACATGTCACAATACCTATTAGTTATTTTAATCCTGTATATAATTTATTTTTATCATATTTATGCCCCCCAGTACTTGTTTGTCCCTCTCCCACTCCCTATGGCCTGCATTTTCCTTCAAACAGTCTGCCCCCAACTTTCATGTTTATTTTACAACCCACTGAATTTCATCAGGTAGCTTAAAAGAGCTAGGGTGGGAGGTTACTCACTGTTTCACAGGCCACTTACTAGTGACTACCTCCGAGGAAAACTGACGACTGTCTTGGAGTAGCCACTGACTGCCAAAAAGCTTCTCAGCTAAGGGTAGGGCTTTAGAATCATCAACTTTCATGTGAATTTGTCTGTATTTCTCACAGACAATTCATGCCCGCTCTCATGCACCTACAATATCAAGTATTGTTTTTATACTGATAAGCAAAAGCAATCCTATGGAATATTTGCTACACCACCGCCAAGCTTCCTACACATTCATTTTATCAGAGCGTGAGAACTGGGAACACTGACTCCAGTTGGTGACTGAAATTAAAGGTCATCAAGATGGGCCCCCATGGGAAGCCATTGGACTCTGTGCTTATCAGGGGAAAGAGCTTAAATATTCCATGTGATCTGTATCACTTCCAGAATTACTAACACCCCACTCTCCCATGGTCATGCAGCTTTTTACTGAAGGAAATACTCTTCCCAACCCCTAGAAAACCTGGCTTGTTTCACTTTGCACATGGCCCAGACCATTTGCTAGAACACATCCCTAACCCTAGTGACCTTCATTCAGCTAATCATTGCAAAAACGGCACATAAAGAAGGCAATGTCAACTTTGAGAAGAGGTCACTGGATCTCCTATGTGCAAGGAGTCCATGTATTAAAGACAATCTTAGGATTGTTTTACCAAAAAAGACAAAAGTTGAGAACCCAGGATGTTTGCTTAGAAAACTATACCCAGGACCTAATATTGATTTTCTGTGACTACAGTCAAGAAGAAATAGAGGGAAAAGAGGTGAGATAAAGCAGTTACAAACATCATGATTTATTTTCAACATCAACTTATAGTATTTGACACACATAACACAAAAATAAACTGTGACAGTATGCTTAGGGAAGAGTTAAAAAAGGACTCAGCAATGTAAAGTGGAAGGATGATCTTTGTCCTACCCATTAGACTGTCTCTAGGGTAGGGAACCAAAACATTTGCAGAAGACTGATAGTTGACCCTCTGAAGTTGCGAAGTTTACACAAGTGACTTTTATTGCTTGGGGCAGCTGTGCCTATTTCAGCCACAATTTGAAAGCAAAAACTAGGAATCCAAAGAACATAGGCGTAAGAAGGTATTGGAGCTCTCCCTGAGCTTTGTGGCATCAGATCACATCTTAGAACATCATGAGATGAGAACTTCCCCATAGTGCATATGGCCATTTAAATCAGTCAACATTAGATGAAATGACTATGACTGAAACCCAAGATCTCAATTTCTCTAACCCCGTTTCATTCAGTTGGCTGCCATGGTGGCCATAGTCTTCATATTAGACACAGCATGTGGATGGTGTTTCCTTGCAGAGAGTTCTGTAGCACACTACTAATATGGATACCTCAAGAGAACTCAGAGATTCTGGGTGATCAACATAAAATCAACAAGGAGGAGTCTGTACACAAAACAAGACTATCCTCAGCAGAGAGTGAGTGTGGAGGGAGAGAGAGAGAGAGAGAGAAAGAGAGGAGGAGGAGGAGGGAGGGAGGAAGAGAGGGGGGAGAGGGGGG
>NW_022196904.1:15729967-15745665 GCF_008632895.1 Mastomys coucha
GGAGAGGAGAGAGGGGGAGAGAGAGGAGAGAAAGAGGAAGAGGAGGAAGGAGAGAGAGGGAGAAGGAGAGAGGGAGGGAGAGAAAGAGGAGAGGAGAGAGAGATTGAGAGAGGGAGAGAGAGGAGAGAGAGAGATAAAGAGAGGAGAGAAAGGAAGAGAGGGAGAGGAGAGAGACATTAAAGTATATTGAGGGAAATATTCTTAAGGTGATAAACACTATTTTATACACCATATCACTGTAAAAATAGGTTATATCTCATCAGTACAGTATCCTGTAATCTATACTTGACAAAACTTTTATCATAATTTGAAAATAAAAACCCCAGGACAGGTAAATCTCAGCAGATTCTTGGGGATGGACAATGGGAAACAATAAAGGTGTGTATTTTGAAAAATTCATGAATATCATGAAGGACTTCAGACAAACAGATAAATAGCAAAAATGTGTGGAGTTGGGGGTTCTTCAGGAAAATAGTGAGACAGGCCAGAGTGTCTAGAAAGCTTGTCCAAGTGATGGGCAGTGTCCAAAATGACAAGAATAGAGGGCTAGTGTAGATGAATTTTGGCTACTTTGTGGATAAGTTTTTCCTCTACCCTACTCCATCCTTGATCTTCCACCCCTTCAAAACCCTAACACTACACAGGAGAGAAAAAGGATAGAGAGGAAAGGGAGCAGCATTCTTGTTAGGCTACTTCTGCTGATGAGGGGCAAGTCTGATCTGCACCATCGGGATATCTAACTTCTTCTTCTTGTTTCTTTGAGGAAGACTACTTAACACACTGCAACTAACAGCAAACAGCCAACCACCTGCCCTGCCTTTTGGGTCCCTAGCACTTATACAGCCTCCAAAAAGTCCCCAGAATTTCAAATATCACACAATTGCAAAAATTTTCTGTAGCTGGCAAAATCATTTCCCTGATAGATCACAAGAAAGTAATAGCCCACTGCTATGAACAGTCTGAAGCAGCCCGATATCCCACACCTGGGGAAAAAACAAGAACATACTTTCATAATTTTTCTTTCTTTGTGTGTGTGTGTGTGTGTGTGTGTGTGTGTGTGTGTGTGTGTGTGTGTGTATGTGTGTGTGTGTGTGTGAAGAAACCAAAATCCTCACGACACTTCCCCATTTCTATTTTAAGCTATTGTATTGTGTATTGTATTAGTGAGAAATTATGAACAGAGACATTTTCCATGAAATAAGCCCATTTTGATTCAATGGCCAAGGTTTTCTGGAGACCTCTCCTTCTCCTTTCTACTCTTTATCTGTTTTGATGGCACACACAGCTTTTCACTTCCTATGGAAATAGAAACAAATCTGTATCCCCAACACAAACCTTTTTTAGGTTTGTACTCTGATGTTAACACATCCTTATAGTATATATGTTCATTTTATTCCAGCTTTTTCTTGAACCCAATGAATACTGGCTGCTGTGTTCTTTTCCTCATTAACATACAGAAAATTTAAAGTTAACAGAGCACTGTTTAGTCTACACTTGGGGATCTCTATTCTTCCATATTTTGTTTTATAGGCACTGCTTTTAAGGTGCAATTAGATCTTTCTACAACTGCTTTGCACTATAATTGTGTGTGTGTATACCTGCAATGTGCTTTATTTTATAATATGCATAATAATTTAGAATTGTTTCATTTTCCTGGAGACATATATGGTATCATTTTCAGTCTTAATTGCAGAGGCAGTCCATTATTTCCATAACAGCCATTATTTCCAGTACCTGTGTAATCACAGAGTAGGCCTTTTCAAAACTCAGAGCACTTGCGCATTGAAAGCCTGAATATGTATCAATGGTATGGTGTACAAACTTTAGTTTTCCAAATTCTGCAAAATGAAATACATCCATCTGAAAGATTACTTTTCTGTGTGCTACCAGTCCAGAAGGGAGTTTGGTTATACAAAGAACTTATAGGGCATTTTCTTATAATATTCTTAGCTTGTTGCCAAGTGATAGAAATATTTTTCTTTAAATCTTTACTCTTAAAATATTTTTGTCAAGAAATTTTGTGATTTCTATCAAATTTCCTATTAATAATTGGTCGATTTCCCCATTTCCTTGTCATAATGAACTTTGCAAGCCTTATGAGATTGAATGTGGGTGATATATAATGGATACTTTCTATTTCTGACTGCCCAATATAGTAGCATAAATAAGCAGGTTAATTCTGCATTGTGGAATAAATTCAGCAGTTTCTATAAACAAAACAACTCTTTCTGCATATTAACAGTCAGTAATTATGTTGTTGTAGTCCAGGGATCAACTCACAAACCACACAACACAGATAGGGATAGTTTATTGACCAAGGCCATAGTCCACATTCAGAAACTGAACCGTGACATTGAGTTAAGATTCTATAGGGTTTTTATGCCCAAAATCCACAAGTATCTGTGCCAAATTATTTCACCAACCAGAATTTAGTGATACAGATATTTCCTTAGGAACATCTTTGCTATACACTTATCCTGTTCCCATTGGTTGTGATATTCAACTATGTCAATAGAATTTTCTTGACTAACAGTCCCATGTTAACTTGTCTACCAGGATAGGATCTGGCCAACATTCATGTTTTAACTTGTCAACGAGGATGTCAGTTACCCATGTACATGTCTCTTTCTGCTAAGTAGTTTGTCCCAGGGAGATTTTAGGAACTCTATCACTACTCAAATTGGAAGTCTTATTACAAATAGCTTCTTATATTGGTGCAGGTGTACCTCTTACATTAGAGTCCATCCCAGGGCCAGCTTATACCATAAAAGCTTATACATGGGTGCAGGAAGAGCTGTTTGGTGGTTAGTTCATGTTCAAGCTTATTGTGGGTAACAATACTAAACAATTCTACTGAATTCTATTGTGATTGGTTCCCAAGGGCACAGAATATAACAGAATATGTAATCAATCTTGTCATTAGAAAGTTTCCTAATAACAGCAGAAATGTATGAGAAAATTTCCTTGTAATGCCAGGCTAGCCAGGTAACAGTTAACCTAGGCCTTAACATGTTGCCAATACCTTAACATTTTATTTATGCTGTAATATTTTGTCTAGGTTCTAACGATATTAAAAGTTTCAGGAAAGCCCAATACTACCAGGAGAATTTCATGTGATTCTCAATTTTATCTGAAGTTTATGGGCTTGCTGTTAATTTTTCCAAAATATTTGCTACAAGCTCTTTGCCAATCTTCACTGATTACTGACAATGACACAATCTCAGCATTACTATAAGGTACTATGATTTCTGATGGATCTTTTTCCAAAAACTGACATAGTTTTATTCTACCCTGTATGACTAAATCAGAAATCTTTTCAGGCTGGTGAGATAGCTCAGCGTGTAAGAGCACTGATTGCTCTTCTGAAGGTCCTAAGTTCAAATCACAGCAACAACATGGTGGCTCACACCATCCATATTGAGATCTGACGCCCACTTCTGGTGTGTCTAAAGACAGCTATAGTGTACTTACATATAATAATAAATAAATATTTGGGCTGGAACAAGGAGGGCACAAGCAAGTGAGTGGGCTGGAGTGAGCAAGTGGTGCCAGAGCCAGCAGAGGTCCTGAGTACAATTTTCAGTAACCACATGATGGTTCACAACCATCTGTATAGCTACAGTGTACTCATATACATAAATAAATAAATCTTTTTATAAGAAAAAATCTTTTCCATGTAAGTCTTTAGTTTTTTATTTAATTTTCCAATTCCAGAAACTGTATATAAACCTTTTTTTTTAGTTTGTTTGTGTGCTAAGAAAAATCCATTCTGTCACACTATCCTCCCTTTGCATAATGAGCCCAAAAAGAAAATGAGTTGTAGGCAAAGTAACCAAAATACAATCAAGTTGTGGAGTCTATGGATCCACATATTATTCTTGCAGTCTCTGTTCTGCTTCAGCTATTAACCATCTTGGAGTCCAAATCTCCTTGTACCATTTGAAACAAATTACTTAACTCTTGAGTAGCTAATCCCTTTGTAGACTATAGTCAATATCTCCCATTAACCTTTGAAAACCATTAAGAGATTGCAACTGATATCTTCTGATCTGTATCTTTATGGTTGAATTTATTGTTGACTTTTTAACCCAAATAGTTAATAGACTCTCCTCTCTGTAGTATTTCAGAAGCAGTCAGTAACCCCAGGCATAGCAGAAGTCTTTTGTATTTCCTTAAACATTCTCTCTAAAGTATCTGCATCAGAATGAGCCAACAAAGTATTATCCATGTAATACTAAATAATGGATTGATAAAATTGCCTAAGAGTTACTTCTAGTGCTTATTGCACAAACATAAAATTGGACTATTTAACAATTCCTGTGGAAGAACTTTCCACTGATGCCTTTTAACTGGTCAACCATTATTATAAGTAAGTACTGTGAAAGAAAAGTTTCCCTATCCTGCTCATGCAAGGAAATGACAAAAAAAGCCATCTTTTAAATCAATTACTATCATAGGCTATGCCTTAGGTAATAAGAAGGGTAAAGGAACCCAGGCTGTAATGGAACTATTGGTTGAATTACTCTATTCTCTGTGCTTAAATCTGTTAACATTCTCCATTGTCCTGATTTCTTTTTTATAAAAAATACAGAATCCCATGGGTTGGTAGACTCTTCTATATGTTGAGCCTTCAGCTGCCCTTGTACCAGATGCTCAATTGCTGTAATTTTTTCTTAGTTAAGAGTCAATACCTACCAATACAGGCCAGTCCATCAACCTTTTTAAGGGTAGGGCTATTGGTATTTCAGTAGTACTCTCTCCGTTGTAAATTTGGAAACTCAATCCCTATGATGTACTCTGTTTGGACAATTGGCACAGCCTAATGTTGTTTTTGATGACATATAACAATACCTTCCCAAAGATCATTACCATTTTACCCCTTATTTCAACATGGGCTGTCTCTGGACTGCGGAATATTAATCTGTATCACACTGTTGTAAAAGATCCCTTCCCCATAAATTTGTGAGTATGCCATCTACATAAGGTCCTAATTTTTCTATTAGATCTTCCATCCCCACACATTTAGCCCATCACACACTTTGTTTTATCTGAGATAGTTTTCCAATTCCAGAAACTGTATCTAAACCTTCTGAAGTGGATGTTCTGAATTCCAAGATTTTTTGTAAAATGATAGTTACAGCAGCTCCCGTATCATCAAGCTATTTCAATGCCACTTACTTACAATTTTAATTTTGACCTGATCATTAACAAATGTTTGTCGGAACACACAGTTCTCCAGTACTGGCAAACACTCCTGTTCTTTCTATGGGAACAGCTATACATTCAGTGTAGGTAATGAACAGCTATAGTGTGGGTAAACAGTAGCAGCTGAGCAATACTATCACATGTGTTAAATTGCATCTCTCTTTGTACATGGGCCCTAATTTTAATTTCCCCCTTTGAAATATTCATCTATAATACCTGGATGCACCCTGAATCCTTGAGAAGTCAATCCACTCTTCCCAAGATTAACCCTCCTGTACCTGTGGGCAAAGGACAATAAACTTCAGTAGACATTTTATAACATTGAGTTTAGGAAGATGTTTGTCTATGGTCACGTCTACAGCAGCGCCACCTGCAGGAGCATGTGTTAGATCTGTAATGTTTAGTTGAGGTTTTTCAGTCTGAATGTTACTTATTAGCTAACAAGAGATAAACAGCTCATACCTTTTCTTCATAGCCTCAAGTCACCCCCCCCCCCACCTCATTTCCTGACTATAGAAAATTGCCTGGGATATCTCTCTTGGCCTATACTCATCGGTCCAATTACAACCCTGTCACACTACCTGCACACCCCTGGAAACCTAGTTTTTCTTTCTGGTTTATATATAGAAAAAAACATTGCCTTTTGAGATGCTGCGTTTACCTTTCCCACTGTTAACTTACTGGGTGTTTAGAGATCTGAGTCTTTTAGTAGATTGGTCACAGTTTTACTTGAAAATGGCCATATTTGCTGCAACTGGAGCTCCAGGTATTTTGATATTGGAGGTCTCTAGCTATAGCTTGATCTATGATATTAGGAATATACATGTTGGAACCACTATCAGTCATATCACTTATCCATTTTCTATGGGTGCTGCCTTCTTTAGTGCCCTAGCGATTTTTTACATTCAGTATTCACATTTTCATACACCAAGATCTCTATCATGCCTGTCTTATGTCAGAATCTGATATGGCTTTATTCACAGCTGAGACTAAAATTTATAGAAAAAAATTAGTAATAGCTTCTCTATAGCCTTGTATAGTCATGTTAATAGGGGTGGACCTTTTCCTCTGCTCCCCAAACTTGTCCCAATCTCTCTTAAAGCTATTAAACAACATTGTTTAGATAAAGGCATCATTAAATTAAATCTATCCTTGTATATCAGAATACCACCCTTCACACAGCATCTGGTCTTTGACTATATCCATTCCCCTTTCTCTATTCCACTGTTATTTATTTGCAGCTTCTTCCCTCTACCATGTCAGCCATTGCAATTATGGAATGAGCTTTAGTGCAGTCATCACAGTCTCTTCCAATCTTGGAAAGTAATTCTATTTTGTGTACCTAAGTTGTTTAGAGACTTTTTCATATAAGGCAAATGCAGCTCATGAAACTATGACCTCTTTAAACTGCCTTAGATCTACCATTTCTATAGGATGCCATCCTAGCTCATCCTAATCTTGTTCCCCCTCTATTAGTAGGCATTTGCTATATAACTACTAGCAAAGCTAATGGTGATTTTGTAACCCATGGCCACCACTCCTCTAACTCTGCCAGTGCAGCTGGTTCAAAATTAAGCCTTTCTTTCAAAATGGACTGTTTCATCATGTTGTCATCCCACCCTGTCAGCCTTTCTTTGACCCAACAGCCTTATGACACAGTTGCTTTCCCTCTTTCCTCTTGTGGGAAATTCACTTTCTCTTGCTTGGTGACCTGGACTGAGCCCTTTTGTTCTCCCCTTTCTGGCAGGTCTCACTTCCCAAGTGCGTTTACTTCCACCTGCAATTTTCCCAGTTGCACAGCCAACTCTGCAAACCTTTCAGAAAAAAAATAGAGCAAACACTTTTGTTTTTCATTTCAGCTATGTTTTGTGCCACAGGTCCCTCTGTTTCCACCCACAATTTTTCGAACTGCTCAGCTGTGCTCCCAAACTTTTTTGAGACAGAACATAGGATGCAAAAAAAGAAATAACAGAAACTCCCCTCTGGGAACAAAGAAGGCAATCTTCCAGCATCTTGAAAGAAAATACCCACTTCTTCATCCCCTGATGTTTCCTCTATGTCTATGGCAATTAAAGTCAAATTTTCCATTCTGCCTAACACCATGTTGGGTGCCATTTATACCTGGCTACTTTCTGGTACTTTTTTCTTTCACCCTACTCCACTATTTTTCTTGCACCCATTCAACCCCCTAACATTAGATAGGGTATATCGGGGATAGGAGGAAAGGGGGCAGTGTTATTACTAGACTACTTCTACTGATTAGGGTCTTTGAATTCTTTGAGACAACTAAGTTTGATCATCACTATCAGGATATCTAATTTCTTCTTGTTGTGGATTACTTAGCAATCCACAAGCAACAGCAGCCAGACAGCAACCCAACCCACCACTCAGGGTCCTCGCATTTATATACCCTCTGAAAAGTACCCAGAATTCCAAACATTACATAATCACAGGAACTACCTGTTGCTGGGAAAATCATGTTCCTGCTAGAGTATGATGCAAATCATATTCAGCTGCAGCAAACAGTTTGAAGCAGCCCCATATCCCATACCTTGAATTAAAAGGAAAACACAGTCTTATACTATTTCTGTGTTTTTGAAAGAAACCAAAATTCTCTCTACAGACTAGAAAGCATGTAAATGTTAGAGGACCGGGATTTATGCTATGAGATTGTGCATTCTATATATGATGGGGAAATCCTTTAAAACATGATCAACTAAATAAAATGTGCACAATTATATCACAAGTTGACATGTCCATATAAATAGGGGAAATTTCACAGGGCCCTGCACCAGATTAAGAGCTACAAGTAATTAGTGACTACTGTAAGATGGATAATTAGTGTTATCCAATTACAAAGCCCCTGAGAGATTATCCAGTTCTAAACAGTCAGCCCTATATATACAAAACTAAATAGAACCAGCGGGTAACAGGTGTGTATAAATATGTGTACATATACATGTATGAAGAAGTTATGAATTTGAGGTGCATTGGGAGGGGTGAAGGTAGACATTACAGGAGAAGAAATATATTTGGAAATGATGCTAAGAGTTCTTGTATGAAAAATTTTCCCCAAATCTAAATTAAATCACACACACACACACACACACACACACACACACACACACACACACATTACCTTTTAATGTACCTTATGACTCTAGGTTCTTCTTTGATTGGAGAAAAAGTAAAACTTCACAAATTTTTTTTTTAGATTCTATTTAATAATTACCCTCACTTGATTGCTTGATTATATAAAGGGTTCAAAAGCACATAAAAGTAAAAAGAGTACTGTTGTCATATATTTATGCAACCTGCTTTAATAAGTGTTCAGCCTCCCCTCTAGCCCACCACCCACCAGTGGTAGTGAAAAGGAAAAGTTATTAGAATATAGGGGGAAGTAGACCTATTTAGAAATAGTTCTTTGGAGGCAAGTCCAATCTTTGTTGTCAGGATATCAGCTATTCAGTCCAGTAGCAAACATCAACTATGAGTCAGCAGCTGCAGTCCAGTCCCCTCAGCAGACACCACACACAAACCAGTAAGGCCAGTTCAATCCTTAGGAAACTGCAAAGCTAGACAACCGACTGAGGGAGATGAAGTGGCAAAGGGCCACAGGAACTTCATGAGAAGTTTTTTGGCTAGTTTCTCTCTATGGCATCACTACAACCTCAGCAATGCAATGTAAAGTGAACCAATGCACAAATGTCATTAGCAAATAGTGACGTGGAGCAAAGCAAATTAATGCTCAAGCTTTCACTGTCTGTGGGGTCATATTTATACTCCTTCTGAACATCATGTGTCCTTTCATATGTTTGCTATAGCAAAACATCCTTTTACCTGTGTCTGCCTCAGGAAAACATGCTTTCATGTGTCTGCCTTTGCAAAACATCCTTTCATCAGTGTGCCCCAGCAAAACATCATTTGACATAAGTGACTTTACAGAGAAACCAGAAGTTTCCACTTCAGAATACTTTTTGGTTTAAAGTAATACTTTAAATATTCCTCCATGAAAGCCAGAAGCCAAGACAAGGTACCTTTCATGACCACATTTGGATGTCCATCACTATATAATTTTTCTTGCTAAGTTTATGGAACTGTGTTGCTGGATCATTGGTGGGGACAGCAGAGAGTACCATACCTTCCCTTCACCTCTAACACTACTGCATTCCTACTGGGCATTTTGAGTATACAAGGCTGATACCTTTGCTGCCTCTGGCTTCCACTGACATAGAAGCTGAAGACCTCAGCTGAGCTTCCCTGGAGGAAGATGATAGCATCGTAACTCCATGTGTCTATTTCTTCCCTGTCTATCCCGAAAGATTCTAAACTATAAGCATGACTTCATCTGAACTGATGGCATGGTGAAACTTAGGTGTATCTGGGCCACTGCCATTCATCCATCTGTTGGTATCTCTAACGTGTGAGTGAGACAGGACTTTGGGGCCATGATAGAGGACCTGCATGAGGACATAAGCAGAGCTGGAAGGCTCTGATTCCAAGGACTGGTGTCTACTTACATTCACAGGGAGTGGAGATGATTTACTTGGGTTTCAAGGAAAGAGGTCCTTGCAGATGACAGAAGCACTCAGATTTTTCTATGTGCCCTTCACTGTGAAGAAGTGAAGCAGAAGGTGATGAAGCAAGAGACTGATGAGCAGCTGAAGCAGAGCAAGCATGCAATGATGAAGTGAGAAAAACCCATACCAGCTCTGGAGTGATATCACACTACCCCATGCTTTCTCGATCCTTACCTCTTCTCCAGCAGATAAAAGTAATCCAAACTATCTCGTGACATTGTTTCCATCATATCATCACTGTGTCTATTAGTGCTTAGGCAGTTGAACCCTCATAGATTACAAAATGGAAGTGTGCGTAACACAAAATCTTATCAATTGATGAAAATTTTTCTATAAATTATGTATGAGTTACTCTTAATATAATAATACCAACCTGATGGTGAGTCAAAGAAAAGTGTTGGAAAAACTGAAATGCAAGTCCAGACATTCAAGAAGTGCTACCTCACTAAAATTTCAACACAATAAGTTCATTCTTACAGGTTCAAACCCAGGAGCTGTACTGGCATCCAGACCAGTTCCTCCATTGTAAACATGGTGGCTCTGGATTTGGAGAACAGCCAGTGCACACAAGCTTTATGGGTGTAGGGCGTAATGAACATCCCCAAGGAGAGAAGATACGGTCTTGCCCTGTACCTTTAATCTGATTTCTCATGGTGATTCACTGGGGCCCCATAAAAAGAAGATCTAGAGATATAATTATTTGGGAAGGCATGCATAAGTTGGGCAGATAGTGGAGACCATCTAGGGCTCTGTTCATGTTGAGGCCTGCTTCCTCATGAGTCACAACATTCCAAACTGGCATATTTTAACACATTTTCTCCATGCAGAAAAAAAGCACAGTTTTTAAGTGGAATTGCTCATCTTTCTGCCTGAAGAAAAGTTTTATTTTCAATATTTTTCTTCAGTAGTTTACCACCTACTATTGGCTTTATGTAACTGTACACCTAGACACTCTCTGTACTCACCTTCTGGAGGCAATAGTAAGTGTTAGCCTATGGGTAGCAGTCCTCATCTGTCCCCAACCCTTAGCAACAATATAGTGAAGCCCATCAATGTATTTCTTACTTGGCTTCCAAGTAAGACTTGACTTGGACTAAAGTCAAGGCCTCTTTGAGCATCCCAAGTGCCATCTCCCCTGTGACAACTCCTTTTCTATCCATTAGTACCTGTGTGTCACCCTCTGGGACCCACCACAGATCCTGATCCGGAAGCACATATAAAATGTTTCCATATAGCCACCTCTGTGTTCTTTTCCAGAAACAACTCTGGTTTCTCACCCCCTTCTGGTGACACCTCTGCTAAACCTAGATCTCTGAAGGGAGAAACAATGGCCTTGTATCAGCCATTGTTGACAACACTGTCTCTTCCCAGGGTCAGAAGATCTTCACAGTCTCATAATAGATGAAGCAAACTAATTGATTACATTCTTCCTGCTGTTTCCCTGCATGTATAAAGCCTCCCCTGTCTTCCAATGCCAACTGTTTCCATTAGGAGACAATACTGCAATGAGGAAGAAGCCCTGTACAATAAATCCTAAGGGAATTTTATAGTACTAAGTGTCTATATCAAAAAGCCTGGAAAGATCACATTTTAATAATGATTCACACAAAGGTCTTGAAAAGGCAAAAGCAAACAACACCCATAGGAAGAGATAATGAAAGTCAGGGATGAAATAGACTTGGAAAAAAAGGGGAATGAGGAGCTGGTTCTTTGAAAAGATTAGCAACACTGACGAGTCTTTAGCCAAATTAACCAAAAGAGATAGAGAAATGGAACCAAATAAGAAAAATCATAAATGATAAAGGAAATCAGACGTTCAGAAACATAGCTCCTTATATTTGAATGTTACAACTTCCTAACACCTGGCTCTGGGGTAGCATAATCTCTCACTGATGAAATACTCCATGATTCCTGATCCCTCTGTGAAATGTCTTTGTTTCCATCCTGACCTAGAAACTGAAGGAGGAGCCTTTGCCCATCTGCTGGATTTCTCTCCATCATCGGCCATTTTGAGTCTCTAGTAACTTGATGTTACTCCTGAGAGCAATGGAAAATAAGACAGCTGGATGTTTGCACTGTCATGGACTAGAGCTATTGTATGTTTTTCTTTGTTACCAGCAAACAATAGAATTGCAACAACTTACCTCATGTGAGTTGTACCTGTTTATATAATGAAAATAAAATAAGCAGTAATACTAACATTGCTTAGGGAAATGGTCCCAAATGTGCCAAGGAACACAGAGTTACAGGATCCTCTGACTGCTTTCAATAACACTGCTATTGTTTTCCAACAGGACAAATAATTTTTTCTGAAGAGACTGCCTGACTCTTACTTATACCTAATTATGGAAAGACAAAAGCAATATTATAGAATAGTTTGTGATGATAATGTTGCCTTTATACTCACTGTAGAAAATGACCTACACCCCACACTTCAAGTGTGGCTTTGAAGAATCTACTCATGGTGGAGCTGGAAAGATGGCTCAGTAGCTAAGAGTACTGGCTGTTCTTCCAGAGCACCTGGGTTCAATCCCTACCGCCCACACAGAGAATCACAATTATCCGTAACTGGAGTCCCATGTGACTCGATGCCTTCTCTGACACCCATAGTCACAAGACATGCCTGTTGTGCACAGACATGCAGGCAAAACACTCATAAATGTTAAACTGAATTAGTATAATTTTTAAAGACCCTAATGAGTAAGCTATGGACTATCAGAAAATTGGTTGAAAATATAATACTCACTATGAGACAAAATTGTAGGAAAAACATGTGAATGAAGCATTTGAGTCACCTAGCGGAAATCTGTGACTTTCCTCTAGATGTAGGAGTAGAGTAAGTGGAATGGGTCAGTGAGTGGGGAGCATTGGGAACAGTGCTGGAAATTGAAGCAAAGTTGATAATCTCTGAAGAAGTTGAGAAATATAGGAATTTCCTCATTAGGTCTATATAATGCTGATACCTATCTCCAGAGTTCATAAAACTCAACCTCTCTCTTCCATTTATTTATTTATTTATTTATTTATTTATTTATTTATTTATTTATTCACTTTATATCCTGATCACTGTCTCTCCTCCTTCTGGTCCCCCCTTACAAAGCCCCTGTTGGACCATGAAAGGCAATCTGTATTCTAGGTTGAGCAAGGCTTACACTGGAGACCCAGTAGAGAATTCTACAAGGGATGGGATAGTAAGCTACACTTCCCAGACATAGATGCCTGACATCACGAGGCCTCCAACTCCATTATCCTGTGGCTAGACAATGCCTCAAGCTCCCAGTATTCTGGCTGGACTCCAACCCCAGTCAACTGACCACGGCCAGGTATGCCTCTTCCCTGGGAAACAGAAAGGTAGCACAGCCCACTATAAAAGGAACTGCTTGAACCCTCCTCTCTCTCTCTCTCTCCTTTCAACCTCTTAGATTCTTGTCTTTACTCTCACCTCTTGTTCCCTCTCTCCCCTAACCCCTCTCTCCACATGGCCATGGCCAGCCTCTCTCTCTTTCTCTCTCTCTCTCTCTCTCTCTCTCTCTCTCTCTCTCTCTCTCTCTCTCTCTCTCTCTCTCTCTCTCTCTCTCTCTCTCTCTCTCTCTCTCTCTCTCTCTCTTTTTTTCTCCCTCTCTCTCTCTTTCCCTCTCACTCTCTCTCTCTCTCCCTCTCCCTCTCTCTCCCTTTCCTTTCTAAAATGAATGCCTTAAGAGCATGAATTGCCTCCTTAAATATAGACTTGCTATGCTGGGGAAATGGATTAGACCCTCCTCTAAAGAGCCACTTCTAATCTCTTTTTTTTTAAGAGAAAATATGATAGATTTATTAGATGCTGTCAATATTTAATACATGAACTTTTCATTGTACTGTAAAAACTCAGAGTTAGGTCGCCTATACATATTTGAGCTAAAGTTGTCAATGCAAGCTAGTTAGACACAAAGTGAAGCTGTACCACTTCTTAATTCATATTTCTAAAGGCTTACTGGGGGCAGAGAAAAAAACAGAACTGAAGATAGTTCCAGAAATGCCTCTTACCAATTTATTTTTTTACTTATTTTTTAATTAGATCTTTATTTACACTTCAAAAGATATCCCCTTTCCCAGTTTTTCTTTAAAAAAAAACTATTCCCTCTCCCCTCCCCCTGCTCACCAACCTACCTTCTCCTGCTTCCCGGCCCTGGCATTCCCCTATACTGGGGCATAGAACCTTCACAGGGCCAACGGCTTCTCCTCCCATTGATAACCAACTAGGCCATACTCTGCTTCATATGCAGCTGGAGCCATGAGTTCCACCATGTGTACACTTTGGTTGGCAGTTTAATCCCTTGGGAGCTCTGAAGGAAATAATTAATTCATACTGTTCTTCCTCCTATGAGGCTGCAAACTCCTTCGGCTCCTTGGGTCCTTTCTCTAGCTCCCTCATTGCGGACCCTGTACTCAGTCCAATGGATAGCTAAGAGCCTCTACTTCTGTACTAGTCGGGTACTGCCAGAGACTCTCAGGAAACAGCTATATCAGGCTCCTGTCAGCCAGAACTTGATGGCATCCACAATAGTATCTGAGTTTGCTGATTGTATATGGGAAGTACTCCAAGGTAGGGCAGTCTCTGGAATGTCCTACTTTCAGTCTCTGCACCATAGTTACTCTCTACAACTCCTTCTATGGGTATTTTTCCCCCTTCAAAGAAGGAATGAAGTATCCAGACTTAGGTATTCCTTCTTCTTGAGTTTCTTGTGTTTTGTGCATTGTATCATGGGTATTCCCAGCTTCTGGGCTAATATCCACTTATTAGTGAGTACATACCATGTGTTCTTTTGTGATTAGGTTACCTCACTCAGGATGATATTCTCCAGATCCATTCATTTCCTTAAGAATTTCATAAATTCATTGTTTTTAATAGCTGAGTAGTACTCCATTGTGTATATGTACCACATTTTCTGTATCCATTCCTCTTTTGAGGAACATCTGGATAGTTTCCAGCTTCTGGCTATTATAAATAAGGCTGCTATGAACATAGTGGAGCATGTATCCTTATTACATGTTGGCACATCTTCTGCGAATATTCCCAGGAGTGGTATAGCTGGGTCCTCGGGTAGTACTATGTCCAATTTCCAGAGGAAGCGCCAAACTGATTTCCAGAGTGGTTGTACCAGCTTGCAATCCCACCAGTAATGAAGGAGTGTTCCTCTTTCTCTACAACTTAGCCAGTGTCTACTATCACCTGAGTTTCTGATCTTAACCATGCTGACTGATGTGAGGTGGAATCTCAGGGTTGTTTCAATTTCCATTTCCCTGATGACTAAGAATGTTGAACATTTCTTTAGATGCTTCTCAGCCATTCATTATTTCTCAGGTGAGAATTCTTTGTTTATCTCTGTACCCATTTTTTAAAGGGTTATTTGGTTCTCTAGAGCCTAACTTCTTGAGTTCTTTGGATTTATAGGATATACAACCTCTATCAGATGTAGGATTGTAGGATCTTTTCCCAATCTGTTGGTTGCTGTTTTGTCCTTTTTACAGTATCATTTGCCTTACAGAAGTCTTGCAATTTTATGAGGTCCCATTTGTCAACTCTTGATCTTAGAGCATAAGCAATTGGTATTTTGTTCAGGAAGTTTTCCTCTGTGCCCATGACTCAAGGATCTTCCCCACTTCCTTTTCTATTAGTTTCAGTGTATCTGGTTTTATGTGGAGGTCTTTGATCCACTTGGACTTGAGCTTTGCACAAGGAGATAAGCATGGATCAATTTAATAGATGGAAACATCAACATAAGGAGCAAAACTACACCCTAGAAGAAGCAAGAAGGTAATCTTTCAAGGAATCCACACAAACCTAATTACACCTCTTACAACAAAGACAACAGGAAGTGACAGTTACTTTTTCTTAATATATTAATTTGAAAATTAATATTACCAACATATCCT
>NW_022196904.1:15746701-15779296 GCF_008632895.1 Mastomys coucha
GGGAAACAAGAATGTGATTCAATTCTATTTAATTAAAATATGTCTTTAAATGTTAACAAATTCAGATAGATTGAAATCATGTAACTTTTTTCATCATAATGCAATAAAATTAAAAAAAAAAGAATGGATCAATTTGCATTCTTCTATATGCTGACTGCCAGTTGAGCCAACACCATTTGTTGAAAATGCTGTCTTTTTTCCACTGGATAGTTTTAGCTCCTTTGTCAAAGATCAATTGACCATAGGTGTGTGGGCTCAGTTCTGGGTCCTCAATTCTATTCCATTGATCTAACTGCCTGTCACTGTACCAATACCATGCAGTTTTTATCACAATTGCTCTGTAGTACAGCTTAAGGTCAGGGATGGTGATTCCACCAGAGATTCTTTTATTGTTGAGAATAGTTTTTGCTATCCTAGGTTTTGTTATTCCAGATGAATTTGCAAATTGCTCTTTCCAAGTCTGTGAAGAATTGAGTTGGAATTTTGATGGGGATTGCATTGAATCTGTAGATTGCTTTCGGAAAGATGGCCATTTTTACTATATTAATCCTGTCAATCCATGAGCATGGGAGATCTTTCCATCTTCTGAGATTTCTTTGATTTCCTTCTTCAGAGACTTGAAGTTCTTGTAATACAGATCTTTTACTTGCTTAGTTAGAGTCACACCAAGGTATTTTATATTATTTGCGACTATTGTGAAGGGTGTTGTTTCCCTAATTTCTTTCTCCGTCTGTTTATCCTTTGTGTAGAGGAAGGCCACTGATTTGCTTGAGTTAATTTTATATCCAGCTACTTTGCTGAAGTTGTTTATCAGCTTTAGGAACTCTTTGGTGGAATTTTTGGGGTCACTTAACTATACTATCATATCATGTGCAAATAGTGATCATTTGACTTCTTCCTTTCTAATTTGTAACCCTTTGGTCTCCTTTTGTTGTCTAATTGCTCTGACTAGGACTTCAAGTACAATATTGAATAGATAGGGAGAGAAAGGGCGGCCTTGTCTAGTCTCTGATTTTAGTAGGATTGCTTTAAGTTTCTCTCTATTTCTTTTGATGTTGGCTACTGGTTTGCTGTATGTTTTCATTGTTTTCAATATTTCTTTTACTATGTTTAAGCATGGGCCTTGAATTCCTGATCTTTCGAAGACTTTTAACAAGAAGGATGTTGAATTTTGTCAAATGCTTTCTCAGCATCTAATGAGGTGATCATATGGTTTTTTTCCTTTGAGTTTGTTTATATAGTGGATCACATTGATAAATTTCTGTATATTGAGCCATCCCTTCATCCCTGGGATGAAGCCTACTTGATTGTGATGGTTGATTGTTTTGATGTGTTCTTAGATTCAGTTTATGAGAATTTTATTGAGTAATTTTGCATCAATATTCATAAGGGAAATTGGTCTGAAGTCTCCTTTGTTTGTTACGTCTTTCTGTGGTTTAGGTATCAGAGTAATGGTGACTTCATAGAACGAATTGGGAAGAGTACCTTCTGTTTCTATTTTGTGGAATAGTTTGAGGAGTATTGGTATTAAGTCTTTTTTAAAGTTCTGATAAAATTCTACACTAAACCCATCTGGTCCTGGGCTTTTTGGTTTTTTTGGTTGTGAGACTACTAATGACTGTTTCTATTTCTTTAGGGGATATGGGACTGTTTAGACTGTTTATCTAATCTTGATTTAACTTTGGTACCTGATATCTGTCTAGAAAATTGTCCATTTCGTCCAGGTTTTCCAGTTTTGTTGAGTATAGGCTTTTGTAGTAGGATTACATGATTTTTTGTTTTTCCTCAGTTTCCCTTTTCATTTCTGATTCTGTTAAATAGGATAATGTCTCTGTGCCCTCTAGTTAGTCTAGTTAAGGGTTTATCTATTTGTTGATTTTCTCAAAGAACCCACTCCTGCTTTGATTGATTCTTTTGTATAGTTCTTTTTGTTTCCACTTAGTTGTTTTCAGCTCTGAGTTTGCTTATTTCCTGCCATCTACTCCTCCTGAGCAAATTTGCTTCTTTTTGTTCTAGAGCTTTCAGATGTGCTGTCAAACTGCTAGTTTTTGCTCTCTCCAGTTTCTTTTTGGAGGCACTCAGAGCTATGAGTTTTCCTCTTAGCACTGCTTTCATTGGATCCCATAAGATTGGGTATGTTGTGGCTTCATTTTCATTAAACTCTATAAAAAATCTTTAATTTCTTTCCTTATTTCTTCCTTGACCAAGTTATCATTGAGTACAGTGTTGTTTGGCTTCATGTGTATGTGGGATTTCTATTGTTTATGTTGTTATTAAGGACCAGCCTTAGACCATGGTGATCTGATAGGATACAAGGAATTGTTTCAATCTCCTTGTATTTGTTGAGGCCTGTTTTGTGACTGATTATATGGTCAATTTTGGAGAAGGTACCACGAAGTGCTGAGAAGAAGGTATACCCTTTTGTTTTAGGATAAAATGTTCTATAGATATCTGTTAAATCCAATTGTTTCATAACTTCTGTTAGTTTCACTGTGTCTCTGTTTAATTTCTTTTTCCATGATCTGCCCATTGCAGAGAGTACAGTGTTAAAGTCTCCCACTATTATTGTGTGTGGTGCAATGAGTGCTTTGATCTTTAGTAAAGTTTCTTTTATGAATGTAGATGCCCTTGCATTTGGAGCATAGAAATTCAGAACTGAGAGTTCATCTTGGTAGATTTTATCTTTGATGAATATGAAGTGTCCCTCCTTATCTTTTTTATCAAAAGTCTTTTTTATTCAATATTAGAATGGCTACTCTAGCTTGTTTCTTGGGACCATTTGCTTGGAAAATTGTTTTCCACCTTTTACTCTGAGGTAGTGTTTGTCTTTGTCACTGAGGTGGGTTTCCTGTATGTATGCAATAAAATGTTGGGTCCTGTTTACATAGCCAGTCTGTTAGTCTGTCTTTTTATTGGGAAATTGAGTCCATTGATACTAAGAGATATTAAGGAAAAGCAATTGTTGCTTCCTGTTATTTTTGTTGTTAGAGTTGGAATTCTGTTCATATGGCTGTCTTCTTTTAGTTTTGTTGAAAGATTACTTTCTTGCTTTTTCTAGGATGTAGTTTCCTTCCTTGTGTTGGAGTTTTCCATTTATTATCCTTTAAAGGGCTTGATTTGTGGAAAGATATTGTGTAAATATGGTTTTGTCATGGAATACCTTGGTTTCTCCATCTATGATAATTGAGATTTTTGCTGGGTATAGTAGCCTTTGCTGGCATTTGTATTCTCTTATTGTCTTTATGACATCAGCACAGGATCTTCTGGCTTTCATAGTTTCTGGAAAGAAGTCTGGTATAATTCTGATAGGCCTGCCTTTATATGTTACTTGACCTTTTTCCCTCACTGCTTTTAATGTCCTTTCTTTGTTTTGTGCATTTAGTGTTTTGATTATGATGTGACAGGAGGAATTTCTTTTCTGGTCCAAACTATTTGGGATTTTGTAGGCTTCTTGTATGTTCGTGGGCATCTCTTTCTTTAGGTTAGGGAAGTTTTATACTATAATTTTGTTGAAGATATTTACTGGCCTTTTAAGTTGGAAATCTTCACACTTTTCTATAATCTATTATCATTAGGTTTGGTCTTCTCATTGTGTCC
This sequence comes from Mastomys coucha, assembly GCF_008632895.1. Lineage (NCBI taxonomy): Eukaryota > Metazoa > Chordata > Mammalia > Rodentia > Muridae > Mastomys > Mastomys coucha. The sequence goes on from NW_022196904.1 coordinate 15,750,299, forward strand.
TGGATTTCCTGGATGTTTTGGTTTAGGATCTTTTTTGCAGTTTGCATTTTCTTTGACTGTTGTGTCAACATTTTCTATGGTATGTTATCCACCTAAGATTCTCTTTTCTATCTCTTGTATTCTGTTGGAGATGCTTGCCTCTATGGCTCCTGACTTCTTTCCTAGGTTTTCTATCTCCAGGGTCGTCTCTCTTTTTGATTTCTTAATTGGTTCTACTTCCATTTTTAGATCCTGGAAGGTTTTGTTCAATTCCTTCACCTGTTTGGTTGTGCTTTCCTGTAATTCTTTAAGGGATTTTTGTGTTTCCTCTTGAAGGGCTTGTACCTATTTACCTGTGTTCTCCTGTATTTCTTTAAGGGAGTTATTTGTGTCCTTCTTAAATTCCTCTATCAGCATCATAAGATATGATTTTAGATCTGAATCTTGTTTTCACAGTGTGTTGGGGATCCAGGACTTGCTGTGGTGAGAGTACTGGGTTCTGATGATGCCAAGTAGTCTTGGTTTCTGTTGGCAAGATTCTTGCATTTGCCATTTGCCATTTGTTAATCTACTACAGGAAAGTCTCCCAGCTCCAGCCGTGAGACTGGACCAAGGATTCTCACTCCATGCCCACTCCTGCCTGAATCACCAGGTGGCTTCTTCCCCTCCCCACCCCTTTTCTCCTTTCTGCCCAAGGCCACTGCCACCCTGGAGCCCCTGCCTCATTCTCAGCTCTTCTGAGGTGCCCAATGGTGTCTGTGATGCCCAGGAGCTAGAACCTGTCGTCCTTGGCCTCCATGAGGTCCAGGGACCCCCAGGATTGTCCCCTCTGCACTACCTGGGCAGTGTGGAGAACACGTTACAGTCTCCCGAGTTCGTCCGCCCAGAGTACAGGAGCTCTGGAGGACAACAAGTTTCCCTCCTATCCCTTTTATTTCCCCACTGCCCGGTGGTGGCACCCAACCAGCCCCTATCCCCATCTTCCCTCCCCATCTCCTCTAAGAGGGTAGAGGCCCCCCTGGGTATTCCATCATGTCTCTTCGGGGCTAGACGCACCCTCTTTCCAATGAGGCAGACAAGGCAGCCCAGTTAGAAGAACTGGATCCACAAAGAGACAACAGCTTTAGGGACAGCCCCTGCTCCAGTTGTTGGGGGGACCCACATGAAGACTGAGCTGCATATCTGCCATATATGTCCAGTGAGCCTAGATCCAGCCTGTGTATGTTCTTTGGCTGGTGGTTAAGTATCTGAGAGCCCCCAAGGATCCAGGTTAGTTGATTCTCTTGGTTTTCCTGTGGAGTTCCTATCCTCCCCCCAGGGCTCTCAATCATTTCCCCAACTCTTCCATAAGACTCATCAAGCTCTGTCCAGTGTATGGTTGTGGATGTGTGCATCTGTCTGAGTTAGCTGCTGGGTAGAGACTCTAACAGGTATGCTGGGCTCTTGTCTGCAAGCATAACAGAGTATCATTGATAGTGTCAGGGACTAGTGCTTCCCCATGAGATGGGTCTCAAGTTGGGCCAGTTATTGGTTGGCTATTCCCTCAGTCTCTGCTCCATCTTTGTCCCTGCATTACTTGTAAATAGGACAAATTTTGAATCAAAAGTTTTATGGGTAGGTTGATGTCCTTATCCCTCCACTGGGGTTCCTGTCTGGCTACCAGAAGTGACCACTTCAGGTTCCATATCTATTACCCTTAGTGCCTCTTAAGCTTCAAAGGTAAGAGTCCTTGTGACCTAGGCCCAGAATCACCACTAAGTACATCAAGCAGAGACCTAATTTAGGAAGTGGCTAATTTCAAATAGGATCTGACCAATTAATATCTCCTAACAGTCTGAAAGCCATTTAAGGTCTGCAGCCTGTCTATTCTTTTTTTTTAAACTTTTATTGCATTACAATGAGAAAAGTTACATGATTTCAATTTATCTGAATTTGTTAACATTTAATATCATATTTTAAGTAAATAGAATTAAATCATATTCTTGTTTCCCTTTTGTACCCCCACTCCTCCCAGGTATTCCTTAAAATTTACAAAATATTATAACAATAAAAATAAGTATTATAAAAGTTGTTTGATATAAAACAATCAGTTTTAAAAACTTATGTAGATGCTCATCTACAGCAATAGTGAAAATACATTTTTCTCAATATAAATTTTAAATAACTCCAAACATATTAACTGTATATTTCAAAATAATACATCACTACTAGTATTTTTTTAAATGAACATAAATATATAAAGTCTTTTTGTTTGTTTGTTTTGTATTTAGTATAGTTTAAAATTTTGGCTCTTACTGTGGTACAAGCCCAAAATAAGAACAATTTTTAGGCAATGAATTTCACTGTAATAAGGCTGTACTTCAATGACCCTCACATCACCAAAGGATTTTACCTCCATCGTAGCTAAGCTGAGAGTTGATAGTTCTGCTGCACCAAGAAATGAATTATAGGCTCAATTTTTGGATACAGACTTCCTGCTATGGTCAAAGATATTTGACTTGAGTGAGTGACTTTATTCTCAACCCACAGAGAAAAGGTTACATTCATTTAAGAAATAGTGTGTGTATTAAGATGGTCTATCCATAAAGTCATTCGCCAACTGTTTCAATGAACAATGGTTCTGCTTGGAGGGTGGCACAGACATTAGGTGAGGGTAAGATTTTGGTTCATTAGCTGTGATAATTTGGAAAAGCATTCATCTCAGAGAAAGAGTAACTTATAAAGTCCTCTTCTTCAAACTTGATACAAGAATTACAAATGTCAAGCAAAGCATTCAGTCTCACTCTTTGTTGTTCTCTTAAAAGCAACCTCCCTAGCTAATTGTCTATGTTTCTTTTTGGTATATAAATACTTTTGAAATATGTAAGCTGCTCTGAAAACCATAATATAATATAAAGACATGAAATAAAAAATACTACTAAACAACAATACAATAGAGAGGCTGAGATAGGAGAAGCAAGATTTCAAGACCCTTAAGTTATACACAGCCAGACACTGTCACAAACAAAAAACTGACAGTGTATACAGATTGTACAATGTTGGAAATATTTCTCCAATTACCAAATTAGAGAAACCATTGAATGATAATCAACAAATTTCTAATTCCTCATATTATTGGATTTCAATCGATTAGGATATGTAGGTAATATTAATTTTCATATTAACATATTAAGAAAAAGTAATTGTCACTGTTGTTTTTGTTGTAAGAGGTGTAATTAGGTTTGTGTGGATTTGTTGAAAGATTACCTTCTTTCTTCTTCTAGGATATAGTTTTGCTCCTTGTGTTGATGTTTTCCATCTATTATCCTTTGTAGGGCTGGATTTGTGGAAAGATATTGTATAAATTTTGTTTTGTCATGGAATCTTGGTTTCTCCATCTATGGTAATTGAGAGTTTTGCTGGATATAGTAGCCTGGACTGGTATTTGTCCTTGTAGAGTCTGTACGACATCTGCCCAGTATCTTCTAGCTTTCATAGTCTCTGGTGAGAAGTCTGGTGTAATTCTGATAGGCCTGCCTTTATATGTTACTTGACCTTTTTCCCTTACTGCCTTTAAAATTCTTTCTTTGTTTAGTGTATTTGGTATTTTGATTATTATGTGTCAGGAGGAATTTCTTTTCTGGTTAGTCTATTTGGAGTTCTGTAGCAACTTGTCTATTCTGATCTACAAAGGCTGAGAGGTGACAAAGCCACTCTCTCTCCTTTATAAGTAAGATATGGGCATTGAATCAGTATTTTTCTGGAGCCACCTTAAGTCCAAATTTATTAAGCACTATTATAAGATGTTGGAGAACCTCTTGTAAGAAGGCACAATCTTCCATCTATCCAAATAATATAACAAGGATATGTTCTTGAGATCTTTTCTAATTTGAAGCAGGGCCATATCCACAAATTTTTGACATAAAGTAGGACTATTTTCATCCTTTAAAGGAGAATTTTTCATTGATAACTGACATGGGGTCTAGAAAAAATAGGTGAATGTAGGGTAAAGGCAAGTATCTGTCTACCTTTGGGTGACAGGGGAATAATAAAAAAGCAGCCTTAAAGATCAATAGCAATAATATTATCATCTTTGGGGATTGCTACAGGAGAAGAAAGCCCCAGTTATAAGGTTCCCATGTCCTGTACAGTACCATTAATTTTACTTAGATCTTGTAATAAACTCCATTTTCTAGGCTTTTTCTTGATTACAAAAATAGTCTTATTCTTGGGACTATTTGAAAACTCAGTGTAACTTGCCTTAAGTTGTTCCTCTACTAGTTGAGAGGCTGCCTGTAATTTTTCTTCAGTAAGGGGCCATAATCAGCATTGACTCTCCAAAATCCTATTGCTCTCAGAGGAGATTTAAATTTAACCTTTGGTGTCTCTGTTTGTTATCTCTCCCTAAAGGAGGCCAATCTGGATTATGCTACCAAACTGCCTCTTCCTCTAAATCAAAGGCATCTCCAGGATCGAGAAGTTCACCCTGTCCCTCCTCATCATCCCCAGTTTCTTCTTTGAGAAGGTAGAATTTAGGGAGAGACATGGAAGGAGGAACAGACACCCTCAAAGAATTGTTAAGGATTTCTTTTGGCAACTCTGCATAAAATTCAGGAGCCAAAGAGGCTTCCTCCTTAGCAGAAGTCATAGAGGTGTGAACCAGACCCTACAATGCAAAAGTGGTAATATTCCCAGGTTCTGAGTACCAAGCCCCAATATCAATCAACTCTTTCCCAAACATCTAAATCAAAAGTTCCCTCAGTAGGAAAATAAGGGAAAATTTTCTGAACAAATTATAAAAACTCTAAAACTTGACTAGTAGAAATGTTAAGACCTTTATTTGACTATATGTCTTATGATATCTGCATAGTGCATAGTTTCCATTGATTGATACTGTCCTATTCTGAAGGACAGAGCACAGTACTTCTCAAGTTCTTATATAATTTCCTTTGATTCATACTGTCCTATTCTGAAAGGCAGGGCACAAGTCTTCTCAAGTTCTTGATTCTATGCCTTTCCCTCAAATCAGGGGTACTGCTGGTGAGTCTGAAGCACTCTTATACAGAATTCTATCCACCTCAATCCCAATATTTACCTACCATCTTCAAGTCCCTACTTGGGTGCTAGTCTGCTGGAGACCAGCTCCAACTGCAAGGTTCAGGTTCTGAGATGGGGAAGGAGCATCAGCAAAAGTGAAGACATTGACTACCTGTTGACCTTCAAGCAAATGGCCCTGAATAGCTCAAGCCATCCTTATTTATACAGTCATAATCCTGCTCATTTGATTATTTTATTAAAAGAAATTATAACCTCAGGATTTTTAAAAAAGCTCCATCATTATAAAAAGACCCAAACAGTATTCCTTCCTCCTTTCCCCCTCCCATTGGGTCAATTATCCTCTAACCTTATTTTGCACTGTAGTGCACAATTTCAGCAAGTCAAAAATAAAGGCATGTCCTATAATCGTGGGTACATACCCAGCTAGTGGCAAATGTGGTTACATAGTTATGCAAGGTGAAAGATAAATTAAATATTTGTGGGTATAAACCTTGTCACCAATTAGCTCCCCTCTGCCACAATACTTCTTTAATTGCATACAGATGTGTTCATTGTACCAACAAACCTTTCCTGACATGTACCTATCAACTCCTGATATCATCTTTCTAAGAGCCATTTTCAAGTCTCTATTGATCAGACATAAACTCCCCCATTTTAAGTCTCTGTTGATCAGACATAGCTTCCTCAGAACAGTTATGCAAGTAGGACCTACCACTCTCTACAACTGCTACAGACTTACACAGCATGACTGTAGCTATTTCTCTAAGGAAATGATTACATGTCCCAAAATACCCAGGATTAATGGTCACATTGACAATCAATAAAGGCAAAGAGAGGATGGTTTAATCCCTGAAAAGCATATTGAGAAAAACATAGACTCATCCTCAGGGCTTTTAGCCTGTGTACTCCCTGCCTTGCCCATGATTGAGAAAGCAAAACTAATTATCCCTTTGAGTATAGACAGCATAGTGAAAGCAAGTTTGTAGCACACACAATCTGGGTAATAAGCACAGAAGCCACCAAATTTATCACAGGTCCTTGCTAAGTGGGAAAAGGTTTCCTTGGGCCTTGCCACAGTAGAATTCCAGGGGCTTCTATGGGCTTTTCCACAGTAGAATCCCATTAGTGAGTCACTAGTATGCTGTACCCTGTAGATGCTGCATGGCTACCACCACATGGCCTTTATTTTCTAATCATAATTCATATATATATATATATATATATATATATATACACACATACATATATATATATATATATATATATATATATATATATATATATATATATATATATATATATATATATATATATCTGCTGCTGAGTTAACTTAGTGTTGCTCATAAGTGTTTATGGATGAATCTTTGCATTGACTGGCCTATCAGTATTCATCCTTAGAGAAGACTGAATCTCCTTCTCCCTGGATCCATTCTTTTCTTCTAAGGATGAAGCTTTGTGAGAATTCTTCCACACACATTAGTATGGCAACTGGCAGTATCACCTTTTAGGTTTGGTTTACATGACTATATTGTTGACATTTTATGGATACAGCTTAGTGGTAGAAGACCAAAGCCCTGAACTCAATTCTCAGCACTGCAAAATACTTTTTTTTTCAATTAAAAGTCTTCAGAGTTATTTAATGGAAATTATGAACTTAAATAATGATCTATAACAGGAGTTTCAAAAACTAGTGATTCTTTGGCTCACTTAGAGTTTAGTTTTCAAAACATGATGCACTACTTGGAGCAGGATTAGGGCTTTACATGTGCTAAGCAAGCGCTTTCTCATTTTAAACAGCAGAATTCTGAATTCAGAACCAAACTACAGGTAGGATGAAACCTTGAGATTTCCAGGATGAAACACATGAAGAAGGCAGAAAGAATGGATGTTCTCTGTACACAAATGGATGTTGTCTGTACACAAATAAAAGGGAATATCTCCAGGTGTGATATCCTTTCCAAACTGAAATCCAGAAGATAGTCAGCTGTTGTGTGCACTTTTAGAACTCACACTACTGCCTTTTTTCAGGAGCTGCTGCACTACCAGCCCACTCCCAGCTCCCTTTGTTCCACAGGCTTAGCTGGACCAGAGCCACCAGCACTGACCTGGCTTGCCCAGGAGCTGCTGCGCTCTGGCCCCTCCCAGCTCCCCTTTGTCCCTATTGAATGATTGCAGCGGTGCTTCTCATTCCAAAAGCCTCTCTCTCCCTTTCCCTGCATGTCTTTTTTTCCCCTTGGTACCTTCCCTCCAGCAATTGGCCCTCAGTCTTCTTTACTGACAAGTCAAAAACCAATTAGGAGCTAGACCTTAGTATCAGCAACTCCCCTTACAGTCAGCAGTCACTCAATGGAATGTTCTAGGGTATGATTACCTGTTTGACTCTTTTGTCTTCTTTTCTGTTCTGTAGCACTTTGAACTCCACCCATCCAAGAGTATCATTGCCTATAAGGTATAAATATCATGTGTGTGTCAGCCACGGCTCATAGTCTCAGATGATCATTCTTCCACAACTTCACCACTTACAACAACACAGCCTATCCAGAAACATGAAGATCAGAAAATCTTGTAAGTATTCAGCACCCCAAGGAGATATGGGTGTTTAGCATCCATCTTTTATCCCTGAATTCTGTCTGAATAGATAGATAGATAGATAGATAGATAGATAGATAGATAGATAGATAGATAGATAGATAGATGATAGATAATCTCTATCTAGCTATCTTTCTTTTTCTTTCTTTCTCTTTATCATCTATTTATTTGAGACAGAGTCTCACCATGTACCCCTGAGTGTCCTGGAAATTTCTATTTAGACCACCTTGGCTTCAAATTCACAGAGATATTCTTACTTCAGCCCCAGAGTGCTGGAATTAAAGGTACAAGCCATCATTATTCTTCAGATAGCCGTCTATTAATTATCAAAACAGTGCCTGGAGTGGGGGAGCATAGCAGAGACAAGGATGCCATCTCTACCCTTGGGTGACACCAATCTCTGTGGCCCCAGCATCACATCCCAGATGTGTCTGTCAGCACTGTGGCCTGGAGTCCTGAGCCTCCCAGAATCAGAGGGTCATGAGTTTCACAGTCCTAGGCATGAAGCTTGGCCGCTCACCTTCATCACTGCAAGGTCTATGTACAAGTGAGGATCCTACTATATAGCAAGGGCTTGAGGGAAGAGGTATCATGGATAGAGTCTGGCTGTGTTTGCACCCTAACATTTCACCAACGGGTGACCATGTGCTGGTCCATCTCATCTACTCTTTCCATCCCTTCCCTTCCCTTCCCTTCTCTTCCCTCCCTCTTTCCCTCACTCACCCCATCACTCTCCTCTATTTCATCTCTCATTCTACAGGAATATCACCCAAGTCACCCATGGCTAGATCTGACCAAATCTTACTTCATCTAGATGATTTTTGACAATTGTTGATTATTATTGTTGCTGGTTGTGTGTATGTGTTGTATGTTTATGAGTTGTGTGAGTTTGAGTGCCCATGTGAGTGCACATAGATGTGAGGCAAGATAATGAGTGTCTTTTTCTGTTGCTTTGAGACAAGATCTCTCAGTGAGCCCAGAGAAGTTCACTGTTTGGATTACTCTAACTGGCCGGCAAGCTCTTCAGATCCTTGTGTCTCTATTCCAAATCCTGGGTTATAGATGTGCAGGGTCATGCCTGGTCTTTTCCATAGGTCCTGTGGATTCATTTTCATGTCCTCCTGCCTACAAAACAGGTTCTGACTCCACTGAGCCATCTCTCTAGCCCCTTAGATTACTTTAGGCAGATCATTGCAGGTCATCCAAGTATCATATAGGTTAAAAAACACTCTAATGGTTTTTTGACTACTACATGGTTTTCAGTGTGTCCCTAAATGTTTATGCCATAAAATCTTAATTGATCAATGCTAGAGTGACTCAGGGTAGCACCTATAAATTGTTTTAGAGCATGGAGACAGAGCCATTTTACAGGAAATGATGTCAGTGCATGGCAGCAATGACAGAGATCCCATTCTCGCCTAGTAGTCACCTTAACAGTGTTTTGGAAAAAAAGCATGTTGCCTCTCATGACCTCTCTTTCCAAAATATCCACATGGAGCTGAAGAAACACAGTCCTGTCTAAAGGCTGCTGTGTGACCTGTGACTTTCCAGCCTCTATAACCTTGAACCAGAATTCACAGTCTGATTGTGAAAACTACCAAGCCTCAGGCAAGTTATTCTGCCATGGAAAAATCAAACACTATAACTATTAATGTCCCAATGTTCTTGAACTTTATGTAAGTCATTATGAGTCACTGAGGGGGGTGGATCCCAACACCTCAGAACACAGGAGAAGCCACACAGCTCCTGGTAAGAATGGATCCAGTAAATCATAAACAACAATTAGCTGACCAAAGGGCCTCTAATTCAGTTCCAGATTCAATAAAATTCTACTCTGGAACTTTTAAGTGCGGCTCTGGTGCTAAAGAGATAGTTCAGTGTGTAAAATGTTTGTTGTCTAAGTATGAATGCCTGAGTTAAATTCTCAGAACCCATATAAGGCCAAAACTGTAGTCTACTCCCAGGACTCCCATGAAAAGACTGAGAGCATCTTCGAGAAGCTTGAGAGCCAGCAGCCTGGAATGCACAGCAAGGAACAGGAGACCATATCTCAAACAAGGGAGGAAGTAAAAGCCAACACCCGAGATTTTCCTCTGAACTCCACACTTCTGGAATGTCCTCACACATACTCACACGAGTGAATGGGAACATAGAAAGGTTTCCTTTTTACATATTTATTAAACATTGGGCTGTTGAGAGGGCTTAGCACATAAAAGTGATTATAAGCAAGCTTTATGGCCTAAGTTCCATTGGCAAAACCCATGTAAAGGTGGGAAGACCTAATTCCATAATGTCCCCAGACCTCTTTTCACATCCTCATTCTCCCCTCACTCTATATGTGTTTGTGTGCCTGCCAACCTGTCTGTGTGTGTGTGTGTGTGTGTGTGTGTGTGGTGCATGCACTGGAAACACTGCCAGTATCCCTCACCTACACATAAAGAACTTCCAAGCACTAGCTATTGCCTAATAGCTAACTGAGCATCTCACTCTGGAGCTATCAAGGCTTCCCTCTACACACTCTGTGCTCAGTCTACATCAAGGTCTTCAGTGTTTTCAAGCTTGCTATAACAGCTTCAGTTGGAAACAAACTCTGCTCTTTTTCTCTTCCATCCACTACACTGCAGCCTGATCAGGATCGTGGTGTCTGGAAGGAGAGTCCAGACAAAATCATGTCTAACAATTGTTGCAGCTCTAAGGCACCTCTGAACTTCAAAATAATCCTGTCTTTCCTGGTCAGTTCCCAGGGTCTCCGTCAAAACCATAGACCTAGCATTTCCAAGTGGAATCTTTCTTTCTACTTGCAGACTTCAGAAACTTCCTCCTCTTCCCAGCATTCTGTATTTCCTATGTATCAGCCCACACCACATCCAGAATCCATCTCAAAAATCCATTTAGAGTCATCACTGGCCACCGAGAAACTGGTGATGTGTCCTTGCTTCCAATCATTACCAGCTGCTGTGCACATTCTAACTCTCTCTCTCTCCTCTCTCTCTCTCTCTCTCTCTCTCTCTCTCTCTCTCTCTCTCCTCTCTCTCTCTCTCTCTCTCTCTCTCTCTCTCTCTCTCTCTCTCTCTCTCTCTCTCTCTCTCTCTCTTTCAATATCTCTCTCTCTCTCAATATTTCTCAGGTGCTGTCCTTATTGCAGTACTCCTGTTTATAGTTGAAGGAGTTACAGGAGCTCGAAATTCCCCGACTTTCTCAGGCCGTGGCTCATGGCCGTGCAAACCCAAGTGTGATGGCAGAACTTACAACCCCTCAAAGAAGTGTTGCGTTCAAGACACCATCCTGCCCTTTCATCAGACTAACTACTGTGGCTCTAACTGCATCTACTGGCCCTGCTTTGAGCTCTGCTGTCCTGATTCCTATAGCCCCAAGAAGAAATTTGTTGTCAAGCTGAAAGTTCAGGGAGAGAGATCCCATTGCAATTCATCCCCTATCTCCAGGGACTGTGAATGGTGAGTACCCTCTTCCTGTCAGTGTGTAGGGTTAGATATGAAAATGGAGAATGGGGATGTGTGGGTATATCCCTTTAAGAAAACCCTTGCCCCCTACTCTTGTTGCTAACAAACTCTTGGGCTCTTTTATTCATTCCCTTCCCTGATTCTTCAATTTGCTTTCTCCTCTGTAGCAAAGAGATTTTTTCATGGAGAAGATATTGAAGAGCTTTCTCTTAGAGGAGGAGGTGGTACCCAGGTAGGCTTGAGGGTCTATCAATCACCAACCAAGATGAAAGCTTAGTGCTGGGTTGTAAACACAATATTTGTATAGCTTCTTCTAAGGCTCAGGAAACATTCCAAAGAGACCAGGCTGTTGGCAAGCTCAGTCTTACTTCAGTTGTCTGTGGAATACCAGGTCTATCAACAGCCAACCATGGGAGTTGGCAAGACTCATGGGGCCCTACTGAATTAGCTACCAGGGCATGAGCAGTATAACCTATGCCATATTGCCAAAGAGGGGGAAAATGTTGTCCCTTCCACAGGGCACTTCCACTGTCAATAGCCTCTCAGCCTGGGGTGGTGCCCCAAGCACATCCATATCTCCATATACACTGGAATTTTGACTGATTTGAACTTGTGTAGGAGGTCTTGTGCAGGCAATCACAGTTGCTATGAGATAATGTATGCTTCAGCCATGTCATGTCTGGAAGCCAGCATTTCATGGCTCTCCTCCCTAACCTCTTACATTCTTACTACACACTGCTCCAATGTGCTCCCTGAGCCTTGGCTGGGGATGTTGAAGCAGATGATCCATCCACAGCTGGGAACTCACTTGCTTTCAGCATGTGGACCAGTGAATAGCCTCTAACTACCGTTACCTACTGCAAAAAGAAACATCCATCATCGAGGTTGACAGCAGAGATGTATGGGTATAAAGAAAAATATTAAGAAGGTAATTTGAGTAATAGAAGCCTCCATAGTTAGGAGCACCCATCTTTCTTCCAAATAATCTGAGATACACACACAATGCTCCCAACTGTCTATAACTCCAGTCCAAGGTTGCCCTCTGCTGGCCTCTGTAGGCACTGCATATGCATTGTGCACTGGGTTATGAGAGCAAAACACCCACACACATAAAAGAAGATTAAAAAGTGAAGGCCCTTGTTCCTATGAAGGCTTAATGCCCCAGTGTAGGGGAATGACAGGGCAGTGAGGAGAGAGTGGCTAGGTGGGTGGGGAAGCGCCCTCATAGAAGCTGAAAGAGGGGGATGGTATGGGGGAGGGTTGTGGAGGGGAAACTGGGAAAGAGGATCATATTTGAAATGTAAATAACATATCCAATAATAAAAAAGTTAAGTAAATTAAAAAAGAACTTTTGACAGCATGAACATTTATCAAAATAGCACTGGTGGGTCTCTCTCTCACACACACACATACATACACACACATACACACACACACACACACACACACACACACACACACACCACAGCTTGTTGTGTTTCTCATTTTTATTTTCTAAGCCAGTGTACATTTTGGCATTTTCAAACAATGTGTTTTAGTAGATTCACATGCTCTGTCACCCTCACTTTGACTCTCATGTCACCCTTGTGTCAACCCCCAATACACACACACACACACACACACACACACACACACACATCGTCCTTCTGGTCACGTGTGTTAGACTATATTTTGAGTATCTCAACTCTAATTCTTCTTCCCTGGACAGCCTTGAGAGTCTGCTTTCTTCCTGCGAGCACCAGTTCCTGAATATTCTTACTTGAAGAATGGACACCTGAAGCATTGGAGTGCAGAGATATATGTGTCTCATTACAATGCTCATTTGAATATTCTTTACTTAAGCATGTATTAGAATATTCCCCCATAACTTCTAAAAGTATCATATTTCGATGCAACTAAAGATAAATATATCGGAGCCCAAGTCCACAGAGGAGGCAAGTCATGCAAGTCAGGCATGGGGCCCTCATGAAAATTCAAGCTGCGGGACATATGTCCCTCCTGCATGCTCAGGGGGCTCCAGACCTGAATAAAAGTCACACGTCTGTCTAGGAAAAGGAAAAGCATCATTACCCACAGGACCCCGTCAAGATTATAGAAGCAGCAAACTGTGGCTGAGAGAAAAGACTCTCAGACCAGACAAGTTCTGCAGTGAACTCCAAAGCTATAGCTCCTGTGAGTAGTCCCCAGGCTGGGCTGGGCTGGGCTTTTTAGTAATACAGCTTTGCCTTTGCGTCTTCCCTACCCTGTTAGTAACCCCTTGCCCGCACTCTCGTCCTTACAACCCAAATAAACTGATTGGCTGAAAAAGCTGTACTGTTGTTAAACTGTTACTGTAAACTCTCGGTTCCTTGTGTAGGGTGAGTACATGTTTGTGGCACAACTCCCCCAGGAAAGTCACACACACAACAGCAGGCAAGTTGGTCTCTGGCATCTCAGAACTGTCAGAATGTGTCTGTTGCCTGCTGTGTGAGGCTGTGTAATTTGTTATGGCAACTCAAGCTGACTGATACAGTGTCTTAGTAACTGCTGTATAGAGTGAGAGGAGGCTTAAGTGCCCAGAGTTACTAGGGATCAGCAGTGTTAGCACAGATGGAGGGATGTTTGCTCCTAGTTGTGGTTTGGACACTGCTAACATTCTTGTCCATGTGAAGGCATAACTATGGAACTGCCTGACAGTTGGTTGTATCCATCAGAGTCATAGAGTGGCCTGATGCCATGCTCTGTGAACCGCAGGCCTTGCTGGGAGGCCAGGTCAACTCCTGATGTCAGGAAGCAAGCTATATTTCTCGCTTTCAAATTGATTGTAATTGGTAATGATGGATCTCAGCACACTCTGAAACAAGGGATACAAATATCTTCAGTTAAGTGGAACTTGATTCCAGAAGATTGCTAAAGGCTAGTTAGGTCCCCAAGTCTGGTCAAGCACATAGACAGACATGGTCAAATGCTTCTGTTTTCTGACTTGTGAATGCAAACCAAAACCTTGAACTCGTGTATCAGTATAAAGTGATAACTCTGGGCTGTCAAGATGGCTCAGTGGGTAAAGACACATGCTACTACGCTGGATGACCTGAGTTCAATTCTCAGAACCTACATGATGGAAAGAGAGAGCTGACTCTCATACACATACCTCCACTTACTTACCCTGGCATACAAGTAAGTAAATAAATATCATTTTTAAAAACCAATAATGATTCTGCCTCTCAAGAAATAAGAAATGTCTTTACTGGAATCTGTTCATGAGAATCCATGGCCCAGGGGCTCAGATTTTAGTTACAATGATGACATGTTCTGCTATGGAAAAGTCTAGATGAATATTCAGTGCACTAGGAAACTACCTAGACCAATGCCCAGTTCTACCATGCATTTTGGCAAGGAGCCCATCTGGGTGCTTTGGAAGGGATAGAACTAGGCATGTGAGAATTAAACCATTGTGTGGGAGACGCAATAAGCACCCTTTTTCTGTGATTCACCAGGAGGCAATATTACAACGTGAGATGATCCAACCCACAGAGATATGATCTTCACCACAAATGGTAAGATTCTGGAGTGATTACACTGCTATTCTCTGATGTATCCCATATTAACTTATGTCTAACGGCAATCGCGTTGTTTGTAAGAAATGAAAAAAAACCTGGTGTCCCCAACACACCACTGTGTAGTCTGGTTGACTCTCCTGACACACTGTGGAGGAGCTCACTAGAGCATCCTACTGTGCTGGTGCCCAGAAATGAGCAGGAAGCAGACAAAAGTGAATCATAAGCTGGGAGAAGGTGTGTCACTTGTCTCTTCGAGATGGGTGAGAAGCTTGAGGCCTCCTGATTCTCACTACAGGACTGTTATTTTCCATCTGCTCCTTACTAGGCAGTTTCACCCTCCTCCTGCTACCTCCTCACAGCAAGACACAGGAAGGTCCTGTTAGGACTGACGTCCTTGAACCTAAAATGCAACTTCTCTACTTATCAAGTCAGCTGTAACTGTCTTCTGTGCATGTCCTAGAGTTTTGCTCCTCTTGGTTACACTTTTATATCTTGTCACTACGCTCAGACCTGATAGGTTGTTCCTATCACACTAACTGACCTGGGTAATGCAGCTCAGAAAATTCCACAAGGAAAATGCAATGGGAGGAGACAGAATATTGAATGCTTACCTATTGGGTGGGTGCCCTGCTGTATGAGATCATTGTGTCTAAACCCACATGGTTTCACCAAATCACTTCTCCAATGCCATGTCTTCTGCCCCATCAAGCTAGGGGGTAAAATGAGCATACAGGAGGTAAACAGCACATTACAGAACTTCACTAAAATCTTAACACTATCTGAATGGAAAGAGAGGCTGGACCAATGGATACATCAAAGGTGCAGGTTCTAGTCTGTCTGCCTGAATTGTACCTGGGGTTTGTTAAATGAGGTCAGAAATACAGTCAATCCACCTAGAGTACCCCCATTGCCTCAGATCAGCAAGACATGCTACCCTCTTTGTCACCCTTTGTTCTTACTAACTGTCAATTGCAGAATAGGAGAAACACACACTACCTTAGAACAGAAGTATTCAACCAAGGAGAAAGAGACTGACCCTCGCAAATGTTCTTGGAGAATGACAGCCCTATCAAGCCAGGATTAGCCACCCATTCTCATAGTTCAATTAAAGACACAAGGAAGGATGGAAATCAGGTTCATTCAGTGGAATTGCATTAGGAAGAATGAGGAGAGACAGTCTGTCTCTCTGTGTGTGTCTCTCTCTGTCTCTCTCTGTCTCTCTCTGTCTCTCTCTGTCTCTCTCTGTCTCTCTGCCTCTCTCTGTCTCTCTCTACTTCTCTCTCTCTCTCTGTCTCTCTCTACCTCTCTCTCTCTCTCTCTCTCTCTCTCTCTCTCTCTCTCTCTCTCTCTTTCTCTCTCTCTCTTTCTCTTTCTCCTATCTAGCACTCATCTGTCATGTTTCATGAACACATGGCACATGAGTGCCTGTATTCAGAGACTTAAACACAGAGTTTATGATTGTATAGTTGGCCACAACTGTCCATAGTTAAGCCATCCTAGGTCAAGGTGTTGCGCCACCCATCACCATTGTCATGGCTTCATTCTTTCCTATAAAATGATCTGACAAGTTGTCCAAATTGTGTAAAATCTCTGCCAAAAGACAGTCACTCTTCCTTCTTCCAGCATGATATCCCTGGAGAAATTCTAATTTCTTTGGAACTATTATTGCAATACTCTCATAGCCAAGGAGAGGAGCACAAATGTCTCTGAATTCGCTTTATCCCGTTTTTTAGAAGTTCTTTCACTTAAGAGAACAGCCTCTAAAAAGGACTTCCAATGGCATCTGTATTATTGTAATATAAAGAACCATTTAAAAGTTAGTACTGCCCATAAGAACCTTGCAATAATAATAGTTCTCTAAGAGCAGACTGCTAAAATGTTGACTCATGCCTCACTGGATACACTCAGCTTAGAATAAATGGAGACACAACTGCCTTCTGATGTCCTAGCCATAGATGATGACCAAGTTAACAGCTGAGCATGCAAGACATCATTGAAAATTTTTCCAGAAGAATTTCCCATGCTGCCTTAGGACTCTTGTACCTAGAGCCATGACCTATTGATGTTTGCCCCCCCTCCACCAAGGAGCTTTGAGCTTCAGACCTTTCCTCTCCTGCCATGCTGTTAGAACAGACCTTTATAACTCAAGTTAGCACTCATCCCACACTGGACAGACTCTTTCTGGAACTCCCTCCCAAAAACATTTTGTCCAAGCATCCTACTCCCTGTTTTATGTTTCAGGGCTTAAGTTCTCACCATGGAAATTGGGGATCCACACTTAGCTTATATTTATACCAATTGTAGAAAAGCCTTTTGCAATGAAGTCCTACCTCCTATTTCTATTCCACTAAAAGCACTATTTATCTTTGCTATGGAAGTTATCTGAAACAAAGCAGTACTCTGGCTTGCAAATGGAATCCCCATCCAGTTCAGCTAGAAGAACCAATTCCTCTTAACACTGTATACTTGCAGCAGGCAAAATCTAAATTCTAAATAGTCACAAACCAGGCAGGTAGTGGCCTGTTGACCAAAAAGCATAGCAGTGATAAAGGTCTCTGGAACTTCTCCAGGCAGCCCACAATTCTTTATCATAAAGGAGTGCCAGGAATCGAAGTGAGACTTGCAATTCATCATGTTTATATGACTCAGAAAATCAAAACTGTTTTTGAAAAATGATCATAAGCTGCCATTAAAACACTGAAAAAGGAAACAGTGGACAGCTCTGGTAATTCCACTACAGACTCACATCCAAATTCACTTGTCCAAGTCATTAATCCTCACTGAGGGCCGATGAGACAGCCCTGTTCTTTCTCCAGAACTCCCAGTCACCCCACACTCTTGTACTACCTAGACAGAATGCATTCCAAAACAAGAGGAAGTAGAGCCTGAGAAACACAAGTCCAGAGTAAGGAGGCAGTGTGAAAGAAATAGCATTGCTGAAAACCAGCTCCTCTCATCCATCCCCACCAGCAGCCTGTTTTGCTCCAGTGGTCATGGCGGTCCAGACAGCCATCAGCATTCTTAAAGCAATTGAAGGAGAACATAGTGTTGATAACATAGAAATTAAGATCCTACAGAAGCCTTTACTAACTTCTTACAGAAACTGGAGTCAGCTGCAAATAGAGCCATATCAGACCCTGAAATCAGACAGTCATTAATAGAGTTCTTGGCATTTGAAAATGTAAAGACTTAATGTAAGATAGCAATCAGATCATTGGAAACCTGAGGAGCCCTGGTAGCTGACTAGATAAGAAAAATAATTGGTATTAATTCCCAGTAGCATCATGCCAAAATCATAAGCAAATCATAGCTAGAACTTTCAAGAATCAAAATACCTGATGCCATTTCCAAAAAAACAATTGTAAGGCTAAAAGAAATATTCAGAGCTCAAAGTAGCAGATACATTGACACTGGAGAGTGTTATTGTAGAAGAGAACAAGAAGATTTTGGTTACAATGAAACACAAGGGCTTCCAAGATTATCATAGCTGCCCTGGAAAGGGCAAACATTGGTTTAAGGATCACACAGAGACTGGGTAACAAATGCTACAGCTAGTGTTTTTAAGACTAAACATTTTTTTCTGTGAGCCCCAAACAGGAATTCTTCACCCCAATTCAGCAGGAATTCATCTCTTAAGTTGGGATGGATGGTTCTGGTCGTTTGATGTGTTATGATTGTTATCATCTAGGGTGGTAAGTTGTTACTGGATATGATCAGAGAGGAAACAAAGTAAAGTCCAAGTCAGGGGTCTTCTCGTGTAATTGAAGTGGTAGAAAGCACACCAGTGGCCACTATACACAGAGCAATGGGAGTCGCTATAATGTTCTTTCTCTATACTTGTTTTAGTATCCCAGAGCCTCAAGACTCCCAAGGTGTTTTTAACAGGCCAATTTAGTTCTCTATGTGCTCTTAAATTACATTGAGATTCCTGGCTTTAATGTCCATGTGAGACTTAAAATTTTGAGAGTTTTAAACTCTGGATATACTCCACATTTACCATGTTTCAGTAACTGTGCAAATCCTAAGAGATCTTACCAAGCCATGGGTGTTTTAGTAAAACATGATATATCCATCACTTCAGCCATGAAACTCAATAAGAAGTGAAAGTAAATTTTTTTAAAAAAAAAAAAAACATAAATTAAAATCCTGCAAATCTGTCCCTTACAGAATAGATGCCACTACTTTTGATTATACTGGCTTGAAGTGACCAGGAAGATTTTAAGCATTTAATAATTGTATTTTTTGTCTACAAATTATATTATTCTTTCCTATTGCCCTGTGGTACCAAGGTTAACACCAAGGAATTCACGTATCTTAGGCTAGTGCTTTACCACTGTCTAATATTCCCCCACCCTATATATGTTATTTAAGTTCTGTTACAATAAAAATTTACAAAGATATTTCTATCAAAATACCAATTATAACTGCAATTACCTTTACATAAGTGAAATCATACAAAGTATTTAAAATCAAGGGACTTTAAGATGAAGAATTGTTTACATCGTTGATTGAGAAGATACACTTAGACAGATTGATGACAATGGGAAATGCAAAGATACAAAAGGGATGGGAAGAACAGGAAGTGAATAAGAAGAGAAAAAGAAAGGGATATGGAGAACCCAGGGAAGGCTCACTGATGAAGCGTAGAACGGAAGCGATGGTCGTTGTGGCTGGGGTCTAAGGAGATGGAGTTTCACTTGCTACTAGATGTGCTGAACAAGGTAGGAATAGGACAAAAGATGAAAAAAGTGTATTTTCCTTCCTTGCTTATGTCCTCCCTTTGCTGAATCAAGTCAAAGCTAGGGGACTTGATTAGCAGGAAACTCAATATGACAGAACAGGTCCAGAGTCCCCGGCACCCAGGTATCCACCAGAGGCAGTAGGTGGCTCCCGGCTCCCGGCTCCCGGCTCCCAGCTCCCAGCTCCCTGCCAGATTTCTGGCCCAGAACATGTGCCACACTTCCCATAACATTGGAACCAAAATATCTGGTAGTAGTAAGATAACAATTTATGGACAAGAAAACAGAAAAGATCAAGTGATCGCCACCTCTTCCCCGCAGCCCCACACTTGCTCACTTGGGTGGACCCAGGAAATCAAGTGTCCCACATATAAACATCAAGGTACTCACTCAGAACCCCTTTGGGACGTACAGCTTCTTTACTTGAATCCAATTCTATTCCACTAAAACTGGGGTTTATCTTGGTTGTAAAATTGTCCGAAGTAAAGGAGTACACTCATTTGCCAACTGAATCTCCACACGATTCCACTGGAAGAAAAAATTACCCTTACCACAGCATTTTGCTGCAGGCAAATTTAATTCTAAATCATCCACCAAGGAAATAGGTTTCCTACTAATGAAAAAGCACAGCAGTGATAAAGATCCTTGTAACTTGTCAAGACAGTCATGTCAATTCTTTATCCAAAAGGTGTGCCAGGAAAGGAAGCCAGACTTGTAATTCACTGTTTCTGTAGCTCTGGAAATCCAAAGAAAGTCATTGTGAAAAAGCTGTCATTAACACTTTGAGAAAGGAAACCTTGGACAGCTCTGATTCATGCCTCTTGAGACTCACATCCAATTTTAATCACAGTTTTAAGCACTAATCACATTCTTTCCGATCCACACTGGTGGGGCTGATGAGACTGATGATGCTCTTTCTCCAGATCTCCCAAAAATCCCCCACACTTATTCTGCCTACATGCCTATGGAGTCCAGATGGAGTGGAGCCTGGGAAACACAGCTCCCAAAGTAAAGAGCAGTGACTGAACGTAGGTTTGCTGAGTATCAGTTCCTGCCTGCTTCCACCAGTGATCATGCAAGCCCAGTCATCCATAAGCATGTTTGAAGTGATTGAAAAGCATAGTGCTAATGACAGAGAAATTAACATATTTCCAAGACTAGATAGATGATGCAGACCTCCAAAGTCCACATGGCTCTCAGCACTACTGTCTTCCACACTCCTCCTAATGTGGATCATTAAGTCAAGCTTATATCATCCAAACACTTTTCTCTGTTCCAAAGCCACAAGGTAACACTTATTCCTCCAGAAGCCAACAAGGACAAGCAGATCCCAGCAATCCCTGACTTCTGGAACCAACTTTTTAGTTACTTTTCTATTGCTGTAGAGAGACACCATGACCAAAGAAACTTATAAAAGAAAATTACTATTTGGGCTTGCTTGTGGTTTTGGAGAGTTAGAGTCCATGACCGTCATGGTGCGGAGCATCAAGGCAGGTAGGCATGCCACTGGAGCAGTAGCTGAGAGTTCACATCCTGATCTACAGGCACAATGCAGAGAGGGCTATATTAGAATCTTGCTGGCCTTTAAACTAAACACATCTTCCTCAACAAGGTTACACCACCTACTCTTCCCCACAAAGTTCTACATACTAGGGATCAATCATTCAAACCCACGAGCTTTCGGAGGTCATTTTCATTCAAACCCCCATGTTTGGTGTCTCTGCTTGCACAGTGTACCTGTCCCCTTCATTGCCTCAACCTTTAGCTCAGGTTCTTTCCTCTACACAGGCATATATGCTAATCATCTGATAAGTGTTTTGTTCAAAGCTATACTACAAGATTAATTTGAGCGAGATTGTCCTACCGTCTTTATTTTTTTCAAGGCTAAATTTACCTAACAGCCATCGTTTCAGGAAGAGTCTAAGAACCAAAACCTTGGTTCCTTGAAGACATCACTTATTCTCAAGAAGCACATGTCTACCCCTCCCCTTTATTATCCACTCCATGTCTCTCCCAATTTCCTCATCCTGTCTCTGCTTCTTCTCAGCTCCTGGAAGTCGAGAAGTCAGTTTATAGGCCCAGTTCCTCAGCCACTGATAAACTCGTCTTTTTCCTCAGCTACTGATAAACTCGTCTTTTTCCTCAGCTGCTGATAAACTCTTTTTCCCCAACACTTATTTCCAGGGCATTGTTTTTCCCATGAGCTCTAGAATCTACTTTGCATAATAATGCAAGAAATGACAAAGGGAGTGCTTCAGAAGGAAAGTGAAAAGGCATTAGACAGTAATTTAATGTTATATAAGGAACGAAAACATGGTGGGGAAAGCTAAGATTGTTTTGATTATTCTTGAATGTTTTTAAAAGAAAAGGCATAAAGATAGTGCTCAATATATATCAATGAACATTTAAAAACATAGATGTCTCCATTGAAAAGATAATGTGATCTCCATTCTATGAGCATGCATGCACACACACACACACACACACACACACACACACACACAGGTAAAAATTTTAAGGCACACTAAAGGACTGGAAATGAAGAAAAAAAAAAGAGCTGAAGAGATGGCTCAGAGTTCAAGAGCACTGAGTGCTTTTAAAGAGGACACAGGCAAAATTTTCAGTGCGTACATAACCACGCATAACTATGTGTAAACCCAGTTCCAGTGATTCCAACATCCTCTGTTAACCTCCCTATGCACTAGGCATGCACATGGTATACAGACACACATCAGACAAAACATTTATATACAAAAGGAAGGAAAACGGTTCCTTATTGAAAGGAGGTATAGTATAGGTGTTCTCTTTAAAACCAAACACTCAATGTTCACTTATTCTCAGAGATTTGAACAGTTTGGGGTCTTTGTCTCAAGCTTGGATCACTACAAAAAGAATGTCCTTTGATTGGGGCTCAGAGCTGCAGCAATCTATGCCAGTAAAGGTGAGTGCTTAGAAAGCAGTTTGATGCTGTGTCTCATAACAAAATGTAGTAGCTAGTTCTTACCCAGAGTCTAAGGCCTCCCCAGCAATGGGCTCTTGTCCCAGATTTGATGTGATCAAAATACATTATATGCATGAATAAAATTTTTCAAAGAAAAATGAGTCAACCATCCTGAAAACAGAAGTGAAAAGCTGTGTTCCTGTCTAGGCAGCAGAATGAAGTCTCAAGACACATGGGCTGGCGCTCCCAGCTTTGACTCCTATCTGCCATTGCTCAAGGCAATTCCTGAGGTTCATCTCACTTCGTCATGCTTCACGCATGCCATGTGTGTCACCTTATTTACACCCTACTCTCTTCTCTTTGCAATAACTTTTAAAAGGTTCATATGATACATTTTGATCCTACTCAGTCCATCCCCAACTCCTCCCAGATCCATCACTCAACTAACTTTGTGTTCTGTTTTTAAAAGTCAGCAAGTCCAGTTTTGCTACTCATAGATTCTTAGATGAATGGTTATCCACTAGAGTGAGAATGACTTACCAGTGGCCACACCTTTGAATAAGGTGAGCTCTCCCTCTCCTGTCAGCTACCAATTGCCTATAGCTACTCAGCCAGGAGTCCAGCTTCAAGCCCACAAACCCTCTCCATGCTGAAACTTTGTCTAGCTTCAGCTTGTGCAGATCAGTTTTGCTTTTGTTTGTTAGTTTGTTCATTTGTTTGTTTGTTTGTTTTAACTTCTAGTTAGAGAGGCCCTGAGTCACCAGGAACTTCAGCCAACTCTCTGATCTTGAGTGCACTCCCTAACTCCACACCAGTCTTACAAACTTCCTCTGTGACATTTTGGAGAAAAATCCAAGATTTCAAGTGTACTTCTCAGGCTCACTGGAGTGGCCACAGTGTGAGCTTCTTTTACAAACAACTTAGGTCTATCAAGAGCTCCTATGAAGGGACTTTTAGGTACTTGGGCATCCACTGGCTACTTCAACATCTAAGGTATTTGTAAACACACTCTAAGCACTGAGGACCTGTATCTCTTCATCCAAATGATTTACTTTCCCACTCGGGGATTGCACTCCATTGTAATGCCATGTATCCAAGAGTATATTATAGGAGCAACAAAAACCAGAATTGATTTCTTTAAAATGAGAAAAGGACACAAAGTCAGTGGGAAGGGATGGGGCATGGATCTGGGAAGAATTAGAGGAAGTGGTGAAAATGATCCGAATACATTGTAAGAAATTCTCAAATAACTAACAACTTTAAAATGTGATTGTAAATCTGTCTGGCTTATTTTGTTTGGCATAGTATCTTCAATATTTATCATGTTGGAACAAAACCAAAATGTCTATGCCTGAATAATATTCTGCATACAGACTGACCACATTTCACGTCTCCATCCTTCCACTGAAGGACACTTGGGTCGCTTCCATTTTAGGCACTGCTTTTTTCACTTGTATTTGCCATATGACCACAATTGCAGCTGCTGAGTCACATGATAATTCTATTAACCTTTCTGAAAAATTGCTACATTGTTTTCAGAGCTGCCGAGCATTGTTACATTCTTAGAAGTAAGGTGAATGACTGGCTTTCAACTTTGACAACTTTTTTCAATTGTTTGGGGTTTATTTTGGGGTTTTTTTGTTTGTTTTTTGGGTTTTTTCCCTAATCAATTCTAGTTGAGTCTAAAGTCCTTGGAGCTCTGTTTCCCCTGGGATAGGTAGGTTGGATATATTTTTCTCAGGTTATTGATCACTTGTATGTATTCGTTGTATAAATATCTGTTCGGATCTTTGTCTAATTTGATATTAGAATGCTTCTTTTGATGACTTTAGGTGCTATCTTCTAGGTATTAATTTCTTACATGATTTTTATTTTTGAGATAGGGCCTCACTATGTAGTCCTGGCTGAACTGGAACTTGCTATGTAGACCAGGCTGTCCTCTAACTCACAGAAATTGATCTGCTGAGATTAATACTTGTCCATTGTGCCAGGCTTTTAACTAATCTTTAATTTGTATGAATCCTTTCCCATTCTGTTTATTATCTTTCTAGACACACGTGTTTCATACCATGTGATCATGAAGTTTAAGGCATGTGTCCTTACACCTAAAGTAATACTATCATCACCATTCCACTCAAACCAGCACAAGCACCCTGCCTAGAGTTTTCGAGCCCCATTCCAAAGACTTGTCGGTAGATGGCACTAAAACACCAATCAGAGAATGGGATAAGTTCGGGCAAGCAACTACAAGAGAGTATGCATATGCACTACAAGGACAGTGATTTGGCTGAAAGGATATTAATGCTGTTACTTTATTGTTGTCTCAATTCCGTTTTAGCATGAGTATTATGGAGCTGTTGTTGCAGGACAGCTGAGTTAGAAGCTGTGCAGGGATCTCCATTAATAGATAAGGATCTTGTCCCTGGGGCTCGAGTCGCTGTCTCTCCCTTCCTCTCTCTCTCTCTCTCTCTCTCTCTCTCTCTCTCTCTCTCTCTCTCTCTCTCTCTCTCTCTCTCTCTCTCTCTCTCTCTCATTACTTTATTTATTTACATTTCAAATGTTGTCCCCCCTTCCCTGTCTTCCCTCTGTAAACCCCTTATCCCATTCCCCCTCTCCTTTACCTCTAGAGGGTGCTCCTCCACCCACCCACCCACTGCACTACTATCTTCCTATACTTGGGCAACAAGCCTCCACAGGATCAAGGGGCTTACCTTTCCATTGATGCCAGATAAGACAATCCTCTGCTACATATGTAGCTGGAGCCATGGGTTCCTCCACGTATACTCTGTGGTTGGTGGTTTAGTCCCTGGGAGCTCTGGGGGGGTGGAGGAGTGGGGAAGAGAGATCCAGTGAGTTGATATTGTTGTTCTTCCTATGGGATTGCAACCCCCTTTGGCTCCTCCATTCCTTCCCCTAACTCTTCCATTGGGGTCCCGGGGCTCAGTCCGATGGTTGACTGTGAGTATCTACATCTGTATTAGTCAGATGCTGGCAGAGCCCCTCAGGTTCCTGTCAGCCAGTGCTTCCTGGCATCAGCAATAGTATTGGGGTTTGGTGTCTGCAGATGGGATGGATCCCTAGGTGGGATGATCTCTAGATGGTCTTTCCTTCAGTCTCTGTCTTCTTTTTTTTCCTCCTTATTTCCTAGACAGGAATAATTCTGGGTTAAAAATTTTGAGATGTCGCCATCTCTCTATCATGAACTCCACAAACCACAGCCTGCCTCGCTGAGCAGCATCCCTGTGACTAAGCTACACCCTCATTGTGAGGCAAGAAGGCAAGAACCAACAGAGACCCAGTCATGCAAGGGGCTTCCTGTTGCCTGGCACTGGAGACCCCACGCTCCTCGCTCTGCACCAGTCCAGTGCAGAGCTGTAGATAGAACGACCCAGAGTAGATGCAGGGCTGAAATGTGCACATGGACCTTGAGGCCACGGTTCTCCTCGAGAGGTTCGGCCTCATTGGCTGTGAAGCCACAGGCGTGTGGACCGCCCACTTCACAGGGGAGTGTATCCATAGTGTCCACAGGACATGCTTGACTAGATGTTTATTTTTGGCTTTCTGAAATTGTGCTTTGCAGTGCAAAATACAGTTAGGGAGTGATTGGCCCAATGGGATGGGAGAAGAGGAAGGGAAACTATTAGGGGCATTTCCAATGATGGGGCTTATACAGCTACAATGGAAATGGATGAGCAAGTGCCCTTGTGGTATGGTGGAACATCCTTTGTGTATATGCTACCAAGCTGGGTCTTGAGGTAGATGGAGTTCCAAATTTTTGAGGGACTGTGATATTAATTTCCATAGTGTCTGTACAAGTTTGCACTACCACTAGCAGTGGAGTAGTGTTCCCCTTTCTCCACATTCTCACCAGCATGAGCTGTCACTTGCATTTTTGGTCTTAGCCATTCTGATAGGAGTATAAGATAAATTGTTTTGCCTTGCATTTCCCTAATAGCTAAGGATGTTGAACATTTCTTTGTTTCTTGGGATGCATGGATGTCGTTGGGAAGGGGAAATAAAAATAAGATTTGTGGTCGGGCGGTGGTGGCACATGCCTTTGATCCAAGCACTTGGGAGGCAGAGGCAGGTGGATTTCTGTGTTCGAGGCCAGCCTGGTCTACAGAGTGAGTTCCAGGACAGCCAGGGCTATACAGAGAAACCCTGTCTAAACCAAAAATAAATAAATAAATAAATAAATAAATAAATAAATAAATAAATAAATAAGATTTGTGGGTGTACTGGGGTAGATGGAGATGGGAACAGGAGGGATCAGGTCAGAGGTGGAAAAGACAAGAGGAGACAGTACTAGGAGAAACAATCGAAACTGGGGGCACTTGAGAGACATTGTTAAAACCTAGTGTAGTGAAAAGTCCCTGGAATCTACAAGTGTGATCCTAACAAGTCTCATAGTAATCGGGGACACAAGGCTTCTAGTACTGGACCTGGGACATCAACCCAGTCATAAAACCTGCCTGCAAGAGGCAACGATAGGGCAGAACTGGTGGGAGTGGCCAAGCCATTGACTGGTCCAACTTGAGGTCTGGGTCTGAGGCATAAGAGGGAGCTCATGCCTGACACTGCCTGGTTGGGCAGGAACCAGAGGAGAGCTCAAGGACCCAGGATCAAACCAAACATGACTGGCAAAAAGAAAAAGGTAATGAAATAATTCCTAATGATATTCTGCTATACTCATAAATCAATTGATATTAGAGGGGAGTCATCTAGCAAGTGATAGGAGCAGGTGCAGAGACCCACAGCCAAACACTAGGCAGAATCAGAGGAACCCCACAGAAGAGAGGCCATAGGGGTCGAGGCACTATGAGAACATAGCCCACAGAATGAACTAAGCAGGGCTCATACAGACTCACAGAGACTGAAGCAACAAACATGGACCCTATATGGGTCTGAGCTAGATCTTCTATATATACCTTACCGTTGTGTAGCTTGATGTTCCCGTGGGACTCCCAACAATTGGGAGTGGGGGTGTCTTTGACTCTTTTGTGCTTGGGACCCTTTACCTCCTACTGGCTTGCAACATCAAGAAGATAGGAGGGTTTGTGCCCAATCTTATATGTTCAGAGAATATCCCTAGGAGACCTCTCTCTCTCTCTCTCTCTCTCTCTCTCTCTCTCTCTCTCTCTCTCTCTCTCTCTCAGCAAAACTTCTCTGTTGGTGTGTGGGAGAAGTTAGATGGGAGGAACGACTGGGAGGGGTGAAGGGAGGGAAAACTGTAGTTGATATGTAGTTGAGACTTCCTCACTGACACCTGTCAAAACAAGGTGAATAGAAGGTGGGGGTGGGGGGAATCACTGTGTATTCAGGAGCCACTCACAGAAGAAACTAGAGAGGGGCCTTGTGCTTGTAATGAATCAAGGTCTTTAAGCAAGATGATTCTATTTATTTTAGTAATTGCTTCTTACTGCAGGAAACACATTTCATCATTCTGAAGAAAGATAAATCTTTATCTATGTAAGTCAGATGGTCAGAAGGAGGCTGCATCATGACTCTGTAATGCAAGAGTATTGAATTGTTGGCCAGATTCCCAACATGAGTTGTCAGGAAAGCACCAGCAGGAGAAATGCCTGATTGTGGCACTGTGCCAGATCAGCTGTGACTTAAATGAACAACAGAAATACATGGAAACTCTACCTCTGCGTGGCACCAGCACCACACCCATCACAGGCTAGAACTCAGCCTTTGTTCTCAGACCACACCCTCTGCCTTAGGATTTCCATTACTGTGAAGAAACACCATGATCAAGGTGTTTAATTGGGGCTCACTTATGGTTTCAGAGGTTTAGTCCATTATCTTTATGGTGGGAAGCAATCAGCTGGCAAGCAGGTATGATTCTGGAGGAGCCAAGAGTTCTACATGTTAATCTAAAGGTATCTAGGAGGAGACTGGATGTGTTTCACACTTGAGCATTTAAGAATTCTAAGCTGCAAAACCAAATTCACACAATATATTTCCACAAATCCAGCCCTTCAAAGAGTAATAAATGGAAAACTCTAACACAAGGAGGGGAACTACATCCCTGAAAAAGCAAAAATGTAATCTTCCAACAAAACTAAAAGAAGATAGACACGTGAACGGAATGTCAGCTCTAACTACAAAAATAACAGGAAGCAACAATTACTTTTCCTTAATATCTATTAATATCAATGGACTCAATTCTCCAATAAAAAGACATAGACTATCAGATTGGGTACGTAAACAGGACCCAACATTTTCCTGCATACAGGAAACCCACTTCAGTGACAAAGACAGACACTGCCTCAGAATAAAATGCTGGAAAATAATTCTCCAAGCCAATGGCCCCAAGAAAAAAGCTGGAGTAGCCATTCTAATATCGAATAAAATCGACTTTCACCCGAAGGTGATCAAAAAAGATAAGGAGTAACATTTCATATTCATCAAAGGTATGATCTACCAAGATGAACTCTCAATTCTGAACCTCTATGCTCCAAATGCAAGGGCATCTACATTCATAAAAGAAACTTTACTAAAGCTCAAAGCACACATTACACCGCACACAATAATAGTGGGAGATTTCAACACCCCACTCTCTGCAGTGGACAGATCATGGAAAGAGAAACTAAACAAGGAAACAGTTTGGTGGTTCATCCGGAAATTGGACATAGTTCTACCAGAGAACCCAGCTATACCACTCCTGGGCATATACCCAAAAGATGCTCCAACATGTAATAAGGACA
>NW_022196904.1:15779307-15807660 GCF_008632895.1 Mastomys coucha
TGGTGGGTCTGATTGTTCTGGCAGCATGTGTATAGTAGAGGATTGCAAATTCAATCATCAATAGGAGAAGACCTCGGCCCTATGAAGGTTCTGCACCCCAGTGTAGGGGAATGCCAGGGCCAAGAAGTGGGAGAGGGTAGGGTGGCAAGCATGGGGAAGTGGGAGGCAACAGGGGTTTGTTCTTGTTGTTTTTGTTTGTTTGTTTGTTTGTTTGTTGGAGGGGAAACTGGGAAAGGAGAAATTTACATGTAAATAAAGAAAATATCTAATAAAAAAAACCTAAAAATAAAAAAAAATAAATTAAAAAAAAAAAGAACTCTAAGCTGGTGCCACACCACCTAGAGCTGATGCAGATAGCCCTGGGGCTAATTATATTTGACATTATTTTCATTCTCCTGTGAGGGGCTATGAACAAGGAATGAGGTAGCACTCGGGTGATTTCCTGTAAACCTTCTTCTCACCTTAATTTATAAAATAAAGGCTAGAGCCTGTGATTGGGCAGAGAAAGAGGGGAAGGTGGAGCTGAATTGGGAGAAAAGGAGAGAGAGAAAGGACATTGGGAGACAGAGGAGAAGGTGGAAGGAAAGTGGAGCAGAAGCAGGTGACCTGGAAAAACTACAAGTTCTAAGGGGTCTCATAGATGGGGAAGATAGTGGTAGATCTGTCCAATCTAGATGCACAGCTTGTATTCATATTAATTGAGTTGTGTTTTCATTGCTGGGGCATATTTGGGTTGGAGATTTACCGCAACACAGAGCTGATCCTGTGCCACAGAGCTCCATACCCAAATACTACCAGGAGAGAGCTGGTCTCCCAGGAGTGCTGGCACACCTGTAAACACAGGTAAGACCACCACTTCTGCTCTGAGAGACTGGCCCAGAGACCTCAAGACACAGACCAGGCTATCTACCCAGCAAAACTCTCAATTTCCATCGATGGAGAAACCAAGATATTCCATGACAAAAACAAATTTACACAATATCTTTCCTAAAATCTAGCCCTACAAAACATAATAGATGGAAAACTCCAACAAAAGGAGGGAAACTGCACCCTAGAAAAAGCAAGAAAGTAATCTTCTTTTAACAAACCCAAAATAAGATAGCCACACAAACATAAACATAACAGGAAGCAACAATCACTATTCTTTAATATCTCTTAACATCAATGGACTCAATTCCCCAACAAAAAGATGTAGAATAACAGACTGGATACATATACAGGACCCAGCATTTTGCTGCATACAGGAAATGCACCTCATTGTCAAAGACAGACACTACCTCAGAGTAAAAGGCTGGAAAACAATTTTCCAAACAAATGATCCCAAGAAACAAGCTGGAGTACCCATTCTGATATCCAATAAAATCGACTTTCAAACAAAAGTTATCAAAAAGGATAAGGAAAGACACTTCATACTCATCAAAGGGAAAATCTACCAAGATGAACTCTCAATCCTGAATATCTATGCTTCAAATGCATGGGCACCCATATTCATAAAAGAAACTTTGCTAAAGCTCAAAGCACACATCACACCCCACAATAATAGTGTGGAGATTTCAACACCCCACTCTCATCAATGGACAGATCATGGAAACAGAAACTAAACAGTGACACAGTGAAACTAACAGAAGTGATGGACCATATGGATTTAACAGATATCTATAGAACATTTCATCCTAAAACAAAAGAATATACCTTCTTCTCAGCACCTCATTGTACCTTCTCCAAAACTGACCATATAATTGCTCACAAAACAGGCCTCAACAGATATAAGATTTAAATAATGCCATGCATCTTATCAGATCACCATGGACTAAGGCTGGTCTTCAATAGTAACAAAAACAACAGAAAGCCCACATACACATGGAAGCTGAACAACACTCTACTCAGTGATAACTTGGTCAAGGGAGAAATAAAGAAATTAAAGACTTCTTAGAATTTAATGAAGATGAAGCCACAACATACCCAAACTTATGGGACACAATTAAAGCAGTGCTAAGAGAAAAACTCATAGCTCTGAGTGCCTCCAAAAAGAAACTGGAGAGAGCACACACCAGCAACTTAATAGCACACCTGAAAGCTCTAGGACAAAACAAAGCAAATACACCCAAGAGGAGTAGATGGCAGGAAAGAATCAAACTCAGGGCTGAAATCAACCAAGTAGAAACAAAAATGACTGTTCAAAGAATTAACCAAACCAGGAGCTGGTTCTTTGAGAAAATCTTCCTTCTTTCTTTCCTTCCTCCCTCCTTTGCTTCTTTCTTTCTTTATCTTGTTCCTTCTTTCTTTCTCCCTTTCTTTCTTTTACCCTTTCTTTCTTTTTTTTATTAAATATAGTCTAACAGGAGTCAAACTGAGAAAGGAAACATCAGTTGAGGAAATGTCTCCATCCGATTGTCTAGTAGGCAAAAGATCATTGAGTACTTTCTTGACTGGTGATTTACTACTGCAAGCGCCATCCCTGAACAGCTGGAATAAGAAATCAGTCTGCACAAGATACTAATACTACTCCTTCATGACCTCTTCTTCAGGGCCTGCCTCCAAGTTCATGTTTGATTTCCTGTCCTGACTACCATCCATAATGTAAGATATAAGATGAAATAAACTCTTTCTTCTCCAAAGACTAGAAAAAGAAATAGCAAAAGCTTCTGTATGGCAAAGGACACATTATTCCTTCAGATAAAGTGGTAGCCTGCAGAATAGGTAATTTTTTTAACCAACCACATACCACTACACAGCTGAGCAAGGGCTAATATCTACAAAACAGGAAAAACAAACAAACAAACCAAAACAAGAGTGGTGTAGCTGAGTCTTTTATATTTCCAGTTTTCTGAGGAACTGCTAGATTGACTCACAAAGTGGTTGTGCCAGTTTGCAGTCCCAACAACAATGGAGAAGTGTTTTTCTTTCTCCACATCCTCGCCAACATATGCTGTCACCTGAGTTTTTTATCTTAGCCATTCTGATTGGTGTGAGGTGGAATCTTATGGTTGTTTTAATTTTAATTTCCCTGATGACTAAGGACTTTTAACATTTAAGTACTTCTCCGTCATTCAAGATTCCTCTGTTGTGAATTTTCTGTTTAGCTCAGTACCCCATTTTTTAATTGGGTTATTTGGATTTTTGAAAGTTATCTTCCTGAGTTCATTGTATATTTTTGATATTAGCCCTCTATTGGATTCAGGGTTAGTGAGGGTTTTTTTCCTAATCTGTGGGTTGCTGATTTGTCCTATTGACAGTGTCTTTTTGCCTTACAGAAGCTTTTCAGTTTCATGAGGGCCCATTTATCAATCCTTGATCTTAGAGATTGAGTACCTTCAAATTGGCCAGCTTGTTCACATTATCCATGTTATCTATCTGAAGAGTTCCCTGTTATCTTCGTCTCTAATATATGTTTCTACTTGCTCTTTGAATGAAGGATCTGAGCTGCTAGTAGAGTTGTGTTCTTATGGCATCTGGGCTGATGTAGAAAAAGTAGTCAGTACCTGTGTGTTGTCTCACCAAGGTGTGAGCAGATTGTTCATCCTGATACTCTCCACACAGACGTGGTCAGCAGTATCTCTAGAGCTCTAGAGCATACCACAGATGTGTGTCTTCTCATCGGCACGGGAGTCCAGTAGGAAGTGGGTAGAGGTATAATTGTATATAGCGTTCAGCCTAAGTCAAAGGTGTTGAAGTTCAGGCTACCAATCAGGATTTAGGGATAGGGGATTTCCTTAGGAACATGTCTTTGTTGTTGAGTCAAGCTCAAGTATGTTTGTTATGATGGCAGACAAAGAGAAAGGAGCATAGTGCAACAAAGATTCACAACTATCGAGTGTGTTTGTAAAAACCTTCCAAGCCTTAGTAGGTCCACAGACCTTATCACAACTGACTCCATGATGCTAAAGCCTAGGTAACTGTTACCTGGCTAGCCTGCCATTATAAGAAAACTTTCTCATATGCTTCTGCTGTTACTAGGAAATTTTCCATGCCCAAGTTGATTACATTTTCTGTTATGTTCTGTGCCCTTGGAAACCAATCATGATAGAATTCAGTAGAACTGCTTTGTATAGTTACCCACAATAAGCTTGGACCTGAACCAACCATCCAGCAGCATTTCCTCTACCCACTATAAGCTTTTATGGTATAAAGCTGCCCCTGGGGTAGACCTCAGCATAAGAGAGACATCTGCACCAATATATGAAATTATTTGGAATAAGAATTCCATTAAGAGTAGAGGTCAAGCAAAGTTTAAGTTCCAAAGATCTCCCTGACAACTGGCATCCTACTTGGCAGAAAGGGACATGTATGTGGGAAGTTGCCATTCTGGTAGACAAGTTAAGACATTGATATGAGACAAGGCAAGTCCCCTGCCATAGTTGAATACCCTAACCAATGGGAACAGGATAAATGTACAACAAAGACATGTTCCTAAGGAAATCCCCTATCCCTAAATCTTGATTGGTGGAATAACTTGCCACAAATGTTTGTGTATTTTAGGCTTAAAAACACTGTAGCCTCCCATTAACAGAGGTGAATCAGGCCATCTTTGTTTTTATGGATAGACCCAGAGGCAGGTTGTAGTAGGCAACTTACAAGAATCATGTTGCCCTAAGGAATTAAAAATTCTCCAGCCCCTTTTGATAAGACACTGAATCCTGACCTCCAGCCCTTCTATCAGAGCTTTCCCAGGAACATACTCTACAATATGTAAATGACCTCCTCCTAGCTTCCAAAACTAAAATAAATTATAAAAAGACCACCGAGGGACTGCTGTAAGAGTGACATGTTTTTGTTAACAGAATACCATCTAAGACATACCAGCTTTGCACATCAGAGGCTGTCTATCTTGACTACCAGCTGAAGGAGGCAAAAGCAACCTGTCTCAGAGTTAGGATTGCTGCAATCATCCTGATCCCAACTCTAACAACTATGAGACAGGTTCAAGAAATCCTAGTAGAGGTTACGTATCACTACCTCTAGATGCTAGAGTTTGCAGGAGTAACAAGGCCTCTACACATCACTACAAGGAAGGGAGCTGAGCCCCTAATCTGGACTGAGCCTAAACAAAAGTCATTTAAAAACAGCTCTAACTTCTGCATTAGCCTTAACACTTCCAGGGGTCTCAAAACTTTTTCTTCTCTTTGTCTACAAAACAAAAGACATTACGCAAATTCTGGGGACATGAACACACTCTGTGACATAGCTATCCAAAGGAATGGGCCCTGCAGTCACAGAATGGCCCACCTGTCTAGGACCTATGGGGCTACTTCTAGTCTTAAAAAAAAAAGTCAGGATCTTATATTCACAGCAAACCATACCAAGAACATCAGAATGCTGGCTGGCTGATATCTATGTGACCTAGTACCTGGCCCTTCTCTTGAACCATCCTCAAGTCCAGTTTGAGAAACCTACTCACATCAGTCCTGTTACTCTCTTTCCTGATAATGACCCACAGGTGCTCATCCTTGACTGTCAGGAGATGAAACATGAAACAAGGTACATGGGAGCTGAAGTAGTTACTTTAACTAAAATGACTTGAGCCTGAGCCAGGAACCTCAGCCCAGACAGGAGAACTGATCGATGTGACTCAGGCTTTCACAGGGGTCCATCACCATATGCATGGACAGTCACTATATTTTTACTATTTACTATCATGCATGCTCAAGGTATAACCTATAGAGAGGGGGGGTTTCTTACCCTTGAGGAAAAAGACATTAAAACAAAGAAAAAATACTAACTCTCCTAAAGGATATTTGGCTTCCCCTGTGAATTGCTATCCTCTACTTCCAAGGACTCCAAAAGATGGCAAAAGGTAACCAGACCACTGACCTGGCTGCCTGACAAATGGCCCTATGAGCAGTGGGACCTATTGATACTATGACAACATGCCCTGTCCCAGTGATGCCTGAGAATCCATGGTACAACCAAGAGGATACAGAAGATGTTCAATCCCATGAGTTGATGGAGGACACCAGAGGGAGAGAGATCATGCTCCCAGGAACAATTGACAGGACTCTGGTAACTGACCTTCACCAGGCTACTACTCATCTGCTGTCCAAATTATTTTTGAGTTGTTCAGACCAAAGTATGCTGTACCTAGATGGACAGCACAGAATGGGATGTCTCAGTCAAATGCCAAGTTTGTGCTCAAGTAAATCCAAACCAGAGAATCCTGTTGATCTCTGTATAAGGTCACATCTGAGATGCTGCCTGATTTTATCTGTGGATTCTACAAGGAGTGAAAATTAGTTATTCAAGATGCTCAACTGTATCACCAAGGTCTTAAGACATGTCCTTTATCCACAATTGAAGACTTTGTCCTCAACACTCCAATATCTCTCTTTTGTTGTAACCTTCCTACAAAATTGTGAGAGCTGATTGGAGGTGCTACAGTCTACCACAGAAGGGAGGCCATGGTGAAGGGCATCTCCTAGAAGTGTACATCTGCCCTTCTCCATGTTTTCCTGGAACAGGCAGCAAAGCGCTATGATTCTCTTCCCCTCTGAAGGCTGAGAAAAAGTGAAAAGCAGAGTGATGAGAGTTCAAAGCCAGTCACCGAGAAGAGACAGAGAAAGTGACCTGACAGCAAACAGAATGCTGGAGCAGACGGGAGGAGGGGTAGGAGATTCTATTCCTGACACTGGCAGGGAATGGTCTCTGAATGGCGAGGATGAACCTCCATGCCATCCCTTGTCTGGGGACAGTCAACAAGGTGACAGGGAAAAGTAAGCAATGCACACAACCCTATGAATGTTTGCCTTCCTTCCTCCTGTTTTTGGTTCCACCATCATCTAAAATTCTGATTCTGCTTGCAGATGGGTGAGGATGGAAACCAGCATTTGGAAAATGAATGTGTTTGATAATTTGGCTCCTTCATATTCAACAGTTTATTTCCTGGGAAATGTCCTAGACGGTTTTTGGTATTGCCTACAGCTCATTATTACTCCATGAGGTGAATTGTCTTAGAATCTAGCTCTGTAGGAGGAGACAGCATGCATGGAATCTTGTCTGGGGCTGTCAGCAATGAAGAAAGCATGAATAGAGCTCATTAAGATGAGACAAGAACTCAGGAAAGGGTGTGTTCAGAGTTGAGTGGAGGTGGTTCTATGGTAGAAGAACAATGAAGACAGGAGGAGGAGTCAGGACTGAAAGTGAAAATTGAGACAGAGGAGGTTATATGTGATGACTGGAGATATGTCAGGATGGGGACCTTTTATAATAAATCATTTTTATTATTAAGTTATTTTAATTATTTATATTCTAAATGTTGCCCCCCCATTGTCAGTTTCCCCTCCCAGAGTTCTTTACCCCAACCCCTCCTCTCTTAGTCTCTGAGAAGGTGCTCCCTCACCCACCCACTCACTCCCTGACCAACCCCCCTGCACCATCTCACACACCCCCACCAAAATTCCCCTTCCCTGGGACATCAAGTCTCTACAGGATTAGGCATATCCTTTCCCACTGAGGCCAGACAAGGCAGCCTCTGCTACGTATGTGCCAGGGGGCCACAGGACAGCTTTGGTATGCTCTTAAGTTGGTGGCTTAGTCTCTGGGTGCTCCCAGGGGTCCAAGTTTGTTGATACTATTGGTCTTTCTATGGGGTCACCATCCCCTTCAGCTTCTTCAGTCCTTCCCCTAAGTCTTCCATAGGGGTCCCTGACCTCAGTCCAGTGGTTGACTGTAAGCATCTGTCTTAGTTAGCTGCTTATAGAACCTCTCAGAGGACAGCCATTCTAGGCTCCAGCACAATATAGCATCAGTAATGGTGTCAGGGTTTGGTTCCTGCCCGTGGGATGAATCCCAAGTTGGGCCAGTTACTGGATGGCCTTTCCTTCAGTCTCTGCTCCATTTTTGACCCTGTATTTCTTTTAGACAGGAAAAATTCTGGGTCAAAAATGTTGAAGGTAGGTAGGTGACCCCATTCCTCCACTGGGGGCCCTGTCTATCTACTGAGTGAGGGTGGTCACATCAGATTCCATCTGTCCCCGCTGTTGGACATTTTGGCTAAGGCAGGATGGGGTTTGGGTTCTGTTCTTCTAATCCAGTTACAGCTTCCTCCTGTTACCCTTGCCTCTAAAGCCATAAAAGGACAAGGGATGTGCCAATTGTTAAAGCAGCCTGAAGCTCATGTGAGATCCTGGCAGCATCTC
Source organism: Mastomys coucha (assembly GCF_008632895.1). Lineage (NCBI taxonomy): Eukaryota > Metazoa > Chordata > Mammalia > Rodentia > Muridae > Mastomys > Mastomys coucha. The sequence continues at coordinate 15,787,440 of NW_022196904.1, forward strand.
TAAGTAAACACAGACACATGAGGTGATGCCAACTTCTGTGTCATTCTCATAATGACAGGACTTTGACACAAGAAATGTTATGTTAACCTGACCTGGAATTGAGTTGGGCTGAGTTTAAGAGACTCTATGAAAATATTCAAATGTCTTAGATGTCCCTCATGTACATTTTCCATCTGGGAGCTCAGGAAGCATCAGAACCTCACTTGCCTTGAATCTAGAGGTACATTTCATAGATGGTGCAAGTGAGTGCTACTGCCCAAGGTTACCAGATTTAGGAAGTAAAGAAAAACGTAAAAGTCTCAAAGACTGTACTAGTCAGCTTTCATGACCATAACAAGATGACTGAGGCAGGCTATCCATGAAGAAAGAAGTCTCTTAGTTGCAAAGAAATCTGAGGCACAGGATTCAGCCATTCCAGTTCAATGCTAGGTGACATATTTTTTTATTAGATATTTTCTTTATTTACATTTCAAATGATATCTCTTCTCCTGGTTACCCCTCTGAAAAAAATATCAAAAACAAAAACAAAACACAAACCCTGTTTCCTTCCCCCTCCCCCTGCTCACCAACTTACCCTCTCCCATTTCCTGGCCCTGGCATTCCCATACACTGGGGCATAAACCTTCACAGGACCAAGGGCCTCTCCTTCCATTGATGACCAACTAGACCATCCTCTGCTGCATATGCAGCTGGAGCCATGAGTCCCACCATGTGTGCTCTTTGGTTGATGGTTTAGTCCCTGTGAGCTCTGAGGGCACTAGTTAGTTCATATTGTTGTTCGTCCTAAGGGGCTGCAAACCCTTCAACTCCTTGGGTCCTTTCTCTAGCTCCTTCATTGGGGATCCTGTACTCAGTCCAATGGATGGCTGCGAGCCTCTACTTCTGTATTAGTGGGGCACTGTCAGAGTCTCTCAGGAGACTCTGAGAGGCTCCTGTCAGTAAGCACTTGATGACATCCACAATAGTGTCTGGATTTGATAATTGAATATGGAAAGGATTCCCAAGTAGAGCAGTCTCTGGATTGTCCTTCTTTTGGTCTCTGCTCCATAGTTTGTCTCTGCAACTCCTTAGATGGGTATTTTGTTCCCCCTTTTAAGAAGGAACATAGCATCCACACTTTGGTCTTCCTTCTTCTTGAGTTTCTTGTGGTTTGTGGATTGTACTTCAGGTATTCTGAGCTTCTGGGCTAATATCCACTTATCAGAGAGTGCATGCCATGTGTGTTCTTTTGTGATTGGGCTACCTCACTCGGGATGATATTCTTCAGATCCATCCATTTCCCTAAGAATTTCATAAATTCATTGTTTTTAATAGCTGAGTCGTACTCCATTATGGAGATGTACCACATTTACTGTATCCATTCCTCTGTTGAGGGACATTTGGGTTGTTTCCAGTTTCTGGCTATTATAAATAAGGCTGCTATGAGCATAGTGGAGCATGTGTCCTTATTACATGTTGGAGCATCTTCTGGGTATATGCCCAGGAGTGGTATAGCTGGGTCCTCTGTTAGTACTATGTCCAGTTTCCTGAGGAACCACAAAACTGATTTCCAGAGTGGTTGTACCAACTTGCAATCCCACCAGCAATGAAGGAGTGTTGCTCTTTCTCCACAACCTCGCCAGCATCTGCTGTCACCTGAGTTTTTGATCTTAGCCATTCTGACAGGTGTGAAGCGGAATCTCAGGGTTGTTTTAATTTGCTTTTCCATGATGACTAAGGATGTTGATGCTATAAGATCAAGAATTGACAAATGGAACCTCATAAAATTACAAAGCTTCTGTAAGGCAAAGAACACTGCCAATAGGACAAAATGGCAACCAACAGATTGGGAAAAGACCTTTACCAATCCTATATCCAATAGAGGGCTAATATCCAATATATACAAAGAACTCAAGAATTTAGACTCCAGAGAATCCAATAACCCTATTTAAAAATGGGGTACAGAGCTAAACAAAAAAATTCTCAACTAAGGAATACCAAATGGCTGAGAAGCACCTAAAGAAATGTTCAACATCCTTAGTCATCAGGTGACACATTTTGATTCCACTGAGATTCCCAGTGTCAGATTCTCCCAGACACAGGGAGGTGTTTATAACAATGTGTCTTTTTCTATTAAAAGAGAGAAAGAAAGAAAGAAAGAAAGAAAGAAAGAAAGAAAGAAAGAAAGAAAGAAAGAAAGAGAGAGAGAGACAGGAAGGGAGGGAGGGAGGAAGGGAGGGAGGGAGGGAGAGAGGGAAGAAGGAAGGAAGGAAGGAAGGAAGGAAGGAAGGAAGGAAGGAAGGAAAGAAGGAAGGAAGGAAGGAAGGAAGGAAGGAAGGAAGGAAGGAAGGAAGGAAGGAAAAGAAAAAGAGAAAGATACTCAAGACAGACAGGTGCCAGGGCCTCCATTACTGTTCAAGAGAATGACCCCTTCCTGGCACACATGAGCAAGCTTCTACTTGCTCTTTTCAGTCTTCAACATCTTAAATTTTTAGATTTTTGTATTTTATGTGTATGGGTGTCTTGAACATATATATGTCTGTGTATCACATGCATCCTGGAACTGGAGTTACTTATGGCTGTGAGCTATAACAGGAGTGCTGGGAATGGAACCCAGGTCCTCTACATAAGCAAGTGCTCATAACTGCTGAGCCATTTCTTTAGTCCTGAATCTCCAATAACAACAATGAACATATCTGACTGCCGGAATTAATCTGTAAGATTAAGGTTCTCATAGTTGCCTATAATTTTTATCATAAGGTTCAAGCCACTTTAATATTTTCATTTAAATGCACTTCATTGTCCAGAGGAAAAAATAGTAACCTTTGTAACTCTAAACCTAAAAGAAAGACTAAGAAAGTAGGTGAATGTGGATGACTGCTAGCAATGGAGACAGAAGTGGGTGAAAGGTCAAGACTCAGAAACAGGGCCTTTATAATACAACTGGCAGTCTGGTGCCACAAGCAGGCTGAGAAAATGAGTTGAATGTTTTCTAAATATATTTTTGAAATTATAATATATTTAAATCATTTTCTCCTACACTTTCCACCCTCTTTACACTCCATGTACCCTCCATTCATGTATTTCAACTTCATAGCCTCTTCTGATTAAATTGTTCACACACACACACACACACAAATATTTCTAAAGACAAGTTGGGGTTTGAGAGAACAGGCTCTGATCCAGTTCCTGTATTTATAAAACAATCATAGCCTCAAGAAGGTTCATAGACTTTAAGTCTTCACTGGAAATCTTTTACCTTTGGGCATCATTGCATGACCCGTCCTGTATCGGTTCCATGTCTAGGATCACATCCAGGAAAGTATTATTCAGTTCAATTTGGAATTGAAAATCTTAAAAGTTAAGTACACTGGCAGTAAATTAGGACACTGGAAACATCCAGAGTGAGTGTCAGGAACACTTGGCCAGGGTATGCTCGCACAAGCAGCGACTGGAGATAGAATGAACGACTTTCAGTTCCAACCTGGGCCCCAGAAGGTGACCTTCTCAAGAAGAATCCAAGAGCTGAATGATGAGCAGTCTGCCATGAAAAAACCCTTTTCTGTCTCAGACATTGGGGTGGTGTAGCCACAGATGACAAGTGAACTCTGGAAATGGAACAGTACAGCAAACAGAATGTTTTCAATATGTTTTTATTGTTTTGGAAATTTCATACATGAGTATTTACATAATTCATACCCTTTCCTCTCTCAACTCCTTCTGTGCCCACAACTACCTCTCAAATCAAGGACCTATTCTATCTATCTGGGGGGGTTCATTACATTACTGTGCATATATAATATTATATAATATATAATATTCAGTATTGCTAGCATGTACATATGTTTAGAGCTGACCACATGTGATTGGATAGCCTATCAGGGAACTTAATCCCAAGGGAAACCTGATTTCTCTCTCTCAGCGGTTATTGATTACCTATAGCTCTTTGTCTAGTCCGTATTAATCTTTTCCCACCCACAGTGGCATGTCAACTGATAACATTCAGGTTTGATGGACAAACATATGGTTGAGAATTAATGGAAACACCTTCTCTCACAGGCATCCTTCATCACAGGCTCTTACAATCTTCTCCTTTTCCTCCTCCTCCTTCTCTCCTCCCTCCCCTCCCTTCTACTCCTTCTTCTTTTCCTCCATGACACTCCCTTAGAGCTAGGATTGCACTGTAGATATATAATTGGCTGTGCAGCCCACAGTCACTTAGTCTTCACATTTTACAAATATCGAATCTCTGTGTAGTCTCTGTCTGTTTCAAAAAACAAAGATTTTTGATGAGGCATGAGAGAGAGCTTTGAATATAAGGAAAGGGATTTATAACACCAGAATTATATTGGTTTAAGAGAATGGCAGCAGTGACTTTTATCTTCTGGTTTTTATGGCTTTCACAATAATATACAGCCTAGGTGAGCTAACACCCCCATCATTCTGCAGACCCTGATGTCTATCTCTATAAAGGTGGGCTGCAAGACAGTTATGAAAATAGAGTACTTTGAAATACTGCAAGCTACGTCATCTAATTTGTTGTCTCTCAGAGAGCTCAAATATGTTTAAAGCAACTAGCAAAATATTCATGATTCTGCTCTATCTCTTCTCAAATATCTCTAAATCTACCTTTCAGTCTCAAGGACCAGATCTGGGTGATCCATCATGACAGTCTCAAGGACCAGATCTGGGTGATCCATCATGACAGTCTCAAGGACCAGATCTGGGTGATCCATCATGACACCTTTGCACAGCTTCATCACAATACCTTGTCTTCTTTTGCTCACCCTCACCACTGGACATTCACAGGCCTACAGCCACCTCCAACTTTTCCTCTCTGCTGGGGTCCAGCCTCGACACTAGATTGGAGTTCTCAACTGGAAGCAGGGATGTCTAAAGGCACATGACAAACACACACAAACAACTATTTTGGGTATAAGCTGACAGGCAAATTTCAAGGCTTGAGGTCTTTCTCTCTCTCTCTCTCTCTCTCTCTCTCTCTCTCTCTCTCTCTCTCTCTCTCTCTCTCTCTCTCTCTCTCTCCCTTTCTCAGAACTGGTCTGTGCTGTGCCCCATGCCTCAATTTTTGATTGTTTTAGAATCATTACATGAAGGAACATCTAGTTTCACAGAATTCACCAGAGCAGGAGAAAGAAATAGGAAAGTCAGATATAATAGAATAATTATGCACGCCAAGACCAACTGAAAAGCAGTCACCAACAAATGAAATCTATAGAGCCGTTGTCCGGGGCTAAGGTTGGGAGAAACAGGAACAACATTTTTATAAAGAGCTGCCTGCAGGCTACTGAGATGTCTCCATCCCAGCCTGCTGCAAGCAGTCCTTTATTTCTAATGGTGGGTCCCCTGGACGGATGTGTCTTCTGCCTCCTCAGGGTCCCAGATGCCATTCTTTGTAAGAGCTGCCACGGGTTTCTGAGACATCTTACCCTTAGAACCTGCTCAACGCCCCCCACCTGTGTCCCTGCAACTTCGTGCGCAGCCCTGGTGGTTCCCAATTCAGGAACTCAGCAATCTTCTGGTGCTCTACATGGAAGCCTGGTTAGCAGAAAGGATCATTGGCCCAGACCATGCCGAAATCTCAGAAATGGAGTGGATGGGCCAAGCCCTGCTAAGAGTGGACTCAGCCAACTGTGGGAACCTAGCTGAAATCACCATCTTTGGACGACCCAGTGCACAGATTCGATTAAAAAATATTCTCTTGAACATGACTACCTGGCACAAAGAAGACGAAGCCCAAAGAGCTATGAAGATAAATGAAGTTGAAGAGTTTTTGAAAGTCCGTGCCTCCTCCATCTTAAGCAACTTAAGTGCCAAAGGGCCGAAACTGGCTGGCAGCCCGCTTCCGCCAGAGTGAAGAGAAATACACCGCTGGATTCTTAAACCACTACACGTGTTTTCCTACCTGCCTTCACGAAGACCTTCTGTTTATTTTTCTTTGAAAATAACAATTTGTAGAACTATTCCAATATAAAAAAAAATTTTTTTTGGAAAAAAAAAAAAGGACCAGATTTGAGTTATCCATCATGACACCTTTGCACAATTTCATCATAATACCTTGTTTTCTTTTGCAGGCAGCCCCTGTCATGGTGTGCTATCCCCAGCATCCTTTCCATTCTTAAGTTAGCCTTCTGATCTGATGCCATACATCACCCTGAGTGTTCCTCACCTCCCTTAAGGAAAACGTCCCTTATAATTCCTTAAGATCCTTTAAGATGTTCTCCAGCAGAGGGGGACTGCAACTTCATAGGAAGAACAACATCAGCTGGCCAGACCACCCAGTCCTCCCACGGACTAGGCCAACAACCAAGGAGTGTACAGGGAGGGATCCACGGCTCCTGATACATATGTATCAGAGGATGGCCTTGCCTGACATCAATAGGAAGGGAGGCCCTTGGCCCGGTGGAGGTTTAATGCCCCAGCATATCGGGATGTTGGAGCGGGAGGGAGAGAGTGGGTGTGTGAGGGAGCACCCTCATAGAGGCAAAGGAGTGGGAGGAGAGGTCAGATGTGGGATGGGGGATTTGTGGGGGGGTAACTGGGAAGTGGGATATCATTTGAGATATAAACAAATGGAATGATTGATTTTAAAAAAAAGTGAGAAGCCCAAATGTATTTTAAAAAAAAAAAGTTGTTCTTCTCCATTTTATAGTCCCCTTTCCTACACAAGTCTATAAAGTTACACACACACATGTTGCAGTATATTTGATCACACTGTGAACCCTGAGATTGTATTACCAACGGGGGAGGGGGGGACGTTTCTAGTTGTGGTCTGGCTAAGCCCTTAGTATACAGCCTTATCTCAAACAATGAAGGTAAAGTTAGTTTGTAGAAGGAAGTACCCATGTTTAATTGCATGGAAGAAAAAGTGATGAATCGGAGAAAGATTTGACAGAATAGGATATCCCGAAGCCTCACAGAAGAGAGGGGGAAGGAGGAGCTGCTTGAGGGAGCAGCGCGGAAAGGAGAGGAAACTGTTTTACCGGGAGAGTTTTACAGAGACAAGTTGAAGAGAGAACAAGCCAGAGAATGAGAAGGAGCCAGAATATTAAAACAGACTGATGGAGTTAGTATGAGGCCAAGCAGAGCAATTCAGGAGAGGCAGAGAGGGAAGCTGGGTTGAATCTGTCAGCTTGGAGAGGAGTTTGATCCAAAGCAGCTGAGTTGGCCAAGTCTCCAGAGTTCAGAAGGAGCTAGGAAGTGTGAGCTTATTCAGCAGTAAGTCTCAGAGGCTGAGACATTCTAAAACATTCTAAGCCTAGATAAGATAGTATGGAGGCTAGAAGCCTCCAGGACAAGGCCTAAGTTAGCAGATGGAAGCTATAAGGTTCAGAGAGGAACTTACCAGAGGAAAGTAAATGTTACATTTACACACACACACAAGTATAAGTCAACATATAAGAGAAAGCCATTCTGCATCTGGATTACCTCACTTAACAGAATTTCAGAATTTGTATTTATTTTTCTGAAAAATGTCATGATTTCATTTTTCTTCGTGGCTGCATAGATTCTCATTGTGTCTAAGCACTATACTCACCTTGTCCAGGAACCTGTTCATGAACATCTGGCCTAGTTCCTTTCCATGGCTGTGGTGAATGTTGCAACAATACACATGGGTTTATAATTGTATTAGCTATTTTTCTGTTGCAGAAAATATGATCAAAATCAACTTAGGGAAGAAAGTCTCTTTCAGCTTACAATACCAGAAGGATAGAATCCACCATAGTAGAGAAGGCATGAAATGGAAGGGGGGCTGGAGACAGAGATCACATTTTATCTGCTCACAGGAAATCGAGAATAAAGGAAGTAGGGCTAAGCTAGAAATTCTCAAAGCCCACCCCCAGTTACCTACTTCTTCCAGGAAGCTTCTACTTTCTAAAGTTTCCATGACACACCCCACAAAATTCCTCCCATGGAGGACCAAGTGTTCAGATGAGCCTCTGAGGACATTTCTCATACAAACTTCCCACAATGAGCATCTCTGTAATATGTTCCATATTACACCCAAGACTTTCAGAGCAGAGTCACATGGCAGTGCTAATTTCAGCACACACACACACACACACACAGAGACACGCACAAGTATGAGCCCACATATAAGAGAAAGCATTCATGATTTGTCTTTCTGAGTCTGGCTTATTGCACTTTACATAAGTTGTGACGAACTTCCATACTGGTCTCCACAGCACTTGGACAAGTTTACTAACCCATAGAGGTGAATGAGGTTCCTCTTCCTCCTTGTCTTTGCCTGTATGTTGTCATTGTCCCCTTACAGACAAGCCTTTCTGACTGGAGTGAGGTGGAGCCTAAAGAAGTTCTAACTTGCATTTTCCCAGTGGCCAAAGATGCTAAAACCTTTCCAGGAACTCTTCAGTTCGGTAATCCAGTTAATTAGTGGGTGCTGTTTTGTATTGTTTGGGTTGGGGGGGCAGTGTTTAGTTTCTGCAGTTCTTTACCCATCTGCATTTAAACATTGTCTGCTGTCTAGTTGGCAAAGACTTTTTCTCACTCCATGGCCTCTCTTTACCATGGCTGTTGTTTTGTTCTCTTTACAGAATTCTTTAATTTAAAAAAAAAGTGAGATTTATTTACTTCTTAAATTTGTGTGTGGGAGTGCTTTGTCTGCATGTATGTCTGTGCACCGTGTACATGATGTGCCTACAGAGACCAGAAGAGGGCACCAGATCCCTCGGAACCATATTTCAGACAGTGGCGGGTTTTGGGAATCGAACCTGTGATCTCTGGAAAAGCATCCTCTCATCAGATGGCGAGGAAAGGCAGTCTCTCTGAAGGAGAGGAGACTGTGAGCCCAATGGAGACTTTAAAGGGGCTTTAAAGGGCAGAGAGGGGGAGTTTGGGAAAGGACTTGGCAGATGTTCTCAGTATGATGTTGCCTTTGGAGGCAAAGAAGTATTCTTAACATTCCATTGAATCAGGAGCTTCCAGTTCATTTGAGTTTCTGTATTTTAGGTCATTGTTGCTTCACTATCCACTGAGATATTTATTCAGGGCAAGAGAATTTTATGCAATTCCCTTGGAAATCCTTGGGGTTATACCTGTGTTTTTCAATTCCTGTTCTAAAAAGCATTGCCTATCCACATATTTTCAAGTATTTCCCCTGCATTTCTCCATTTCTCTTTGGTACTTTCAAACTTTATATATATATATATATATATATATATATATATATATACACACATACATACATACACATGTATATGTATAGGTATAGGTATAGGTATACATATATAATTTGTATATATATTAAGGCTTTGGGTACATTTTAAGTTTTAGTTTAATTTTTTTATAATTCAAGGCAGATGGAATCTAGTTTTATCCTTTTACATGTGGAAATCTGGCTTTCCCAAGAGCAGAAGTTAAAGATGCTCTTGTTTCCTCCAATGTATATCTGTGGCACTAATCCCAGGGTTGTGAAGAGAAAAGAGAGGGTTGCTGGAGCTTGCTGAGCAGCAAGCTAAGCCATATGGAGCATGAAGTTCAAACAAGTTTGGTTTCCAGCACCCATTATAGGCACATCACACTGGCCTATAACTAATGCTCCAGGGTATCTGACCCCTTGACTGCTAGGAGCAATTGAATCCACATGCATAGACTACATGTAGGCATACAAGCATGTACACTCACATAATAAATTAGGTCAATCTTTGGGAAAGCAAAGATACTGACTAAATACAGTGATGGACAATCACATAGGCAAACAAGATGGTGATCACATTACAAATCAAGGTGGCATTGTCCACATGGGGAGCCCAGGATGTCTAATGAGCCTCTTGGCTGTTCAGGCTCCATAGCACCACTGTACACTGAGACATCCTCCTGCAGGCAGCATTCCATGGCCAGCTCATTTGTGTAGCGAAGTCCTCTGAACCAAAACATGCTATTCTGGAAGAGAGTTTGGTCTTACTCAGATCACAAATCTCAGGAAGTCCCTGAAACTTTTGGGGTTCACAAGGCCTCTTGCCCCCAAGGGTGTGTAAGTGTCAAGGATTGCTGAGAAAAAGAATTCCAATTGTTGAGCTTTCTCCTAGCCCTGAAGTGAGCTCCAGGGTTCCAACTTTTAAGAGTTCCAACTTTGATGGGGTTGGCTTTTGGTATGCAGCCATCTCTGTGGTGTGTATGCTCCTGTAGGTGATCCTTCATTTATTCCTCCTGTAAGTGACTCCAATGAATTCAGTGGTTCACAAAGAAAGATTTAGTGGCACCATGACTGTTAAGACCTGCTTCCCTAGCATAGATGTAGCCATTTTGTTCCATGCCCATGAGCTCATTGAAGGTTTTGTGAGTTCTTTTTCCTTTATAAGATGACCCTGACATGTGTTTGACATCTAGCCTCAGCTTCCAAAGGCTATGACCCTGATCGATCAGTCTTGGGGTGTGGGTTCAATAAACTATCCCTATCTAACTGATATGGATGTTCGTGTGGTTTATGAGGTGATCCCTGAACCCCAACGATTACTGTGGTTTGCCTTCAGTACCCCATACTGAGTGAGGGTTGGGTGCTTATATCTCCCAGGTATGATGTCACACAACAGTCTCCACTCCCTTTCTCCTCTTTCTTCATTCAGTTCCCAGAGGCACACCGGGATACTAAGTATGAGAGACTCAGATGTGATGCTATCAAAAACATCTCCCACCTACACTCTCATCACACCCACGGGAATGCACCCCCTGGACCCATCTCTGCTCTGGTGTGGAGGTCAGAGTTCAGAGCTGATACAATACAAATGCTGGCTCCATCACACAAGGGTTCCAGATGCCCTCTGCTTTTTTATTTAACAAGAGTCTCTAGGCTCCCATCCAACTTATAATAATAGCTGTTGATGGAATGGGAATTTAACACCTGGGGCCCTGTGTAAGTGAGCTCAGAGAAAACAAAAACAGTGGCACAGGCTGCTGAGGCAGGAAGTCGAGAAAATACTGTCCAGGGCCTAAGTGCCTAAACCTATCACTTGCAACAAGAGGTGGTGACCAGCAGGAGGCGCTGTCTCCCCCTCAGGGCTCCTAGATCACACTGTTTCACCCTGCTATCCTTGTGCTTTGTTTATTTCTGCTTCTTCCAACCGGAACTGCTGTCAAATCCTCACTGTTTACCACTACAGGCATTTTTAGCCCTGAGGGGAAAGGATTTAGCCCCCCAGGTAAGAAGACATTCCCTGGGGCATGAAGTTCAATGGGGAGGAACTACCAGGCATGTACACTTTTAAGAATCTAAACTAAAAACTGGTCCCAGGGTCATGAGAGCAAGAGAGCTGTCCCTAACCCTCACCATCTGCAGCACTCAGGAGAGTTGGCCCTGCACCTCACCGGGGCAGCACAGTAGAGCTGACACTGGTGGCAGGGGACACGGTAAGCCAGGCCCAAGGGCATGAGCAATGGCAACAAAAAGCAAGAATGGCATCAGGAATGGAAGCTAGGAGCTCATATCTTGAACCTCGGAAAGGAAGCAGAGGTTGGAGTTTGTCTAAGGCCTTTTCATCATCTAATATGATAATCCCATGATTTCCCCGAGTCTCTTTGAGGGATGGGTAAAACATGGTTGTGTGTGTGCTGTTTTTCATGGCATACCATCATTGACTTCCTAATGCTGAGAGGTTGAACTTCAACTACCCACAAGTCCCTGGAGCCCATCAGGACCTGTTCTGCTGAACGTGTGTCCCCTTCCCCAGCACCACTGCCTCCCAGTCCAGCACTGTCACCTGCTCAGTGCCCAAACACTTTCTCCCTGCAGAACTCCCACCAGTTGTAGGAACCACTCTGGACATCTCTACCGACATGTTTTCCTGAGTGCTGTGCTATTGGCCATTTGCACCACCACTGTTTTAAACTTCACCCTCCTGCTTTCTGTGAGGTTGTAGTTCACCAGGGTCCCACTCGCTAGTCTTGGCTTATGGTGGTTTGAAAGAAAATGGTCTCCATCGGCTCACAGGGAGTGGGACTATTAGGAGGTATGGTCTTGTTAGAGGAACTGTGCCTCAGTTCTCTTTTGCTGCCTGCCAACTTGGATGTAGAACTCTCAGCTCCTCCTCCAGCACCATGTCTGCCTGCATGCTGACATGCTTCCTGCCATGATGATAACGGACTGAACCTCTGAAACTGTAAACCAGCTGCAATTAAATGCCTTCCTTTATAAGGGTTGTCTTAGTCATGGTTTCTCTTCACAGCAGTAAGACCCTAACTAAACATGGACTGAGCTCTTAAAACCTCAAAGCCCAACTGACACATTGCCTCCAACAAGGCCATATCTACCCCATAGGCCCCCACAGCTCCTGATGCCACCCCCTAAGCATTCTAATTTTCACTCTGTGGATGCTATTCTCTCTTCATTCATTTATTTATTTACTCACTTCATATCCTAATATCAGCCTCCCTCTCCTCCTATTCCCCCTTCAGACAGCCCCCTACCTCCCCTCCTCTGAAAAGAGATCACAGGGTATCACCTCACCTTGGCACATCAAGTCACTGTAGAGCTAGGTGCATCCTCTCCCACTGAGGCCAGACAAGGCAGCCCAGTTAAGGGAACAGGCTCTATAGACAGACAGGTTCAGGGACAGCCTCCACTTCAGTTGTTGGGGAACCAGCATGAAGACTGAGCTACACGTCTACTACAAATATTCAAGGGGCCTAGGTCCCATACTCATTCTTCTGTTGGTGGTTCAACTGGAATTTGTTGCCTGTGGGGCCGAGAATTGGAAAAAACTGGACGGACCTGGAAGGCTATGGGGGCCATTCTTATTCAAACCACCAGACACTCAACTTTCAGTTCTTTCTCAACAAAGAAACAAGAGCCTAATACAGCAAAAATATACCTCAAAACCTACAAAACAAAATAAAGTCATATCCAAAAAGATTATATACATATACATATACAACCAAATAGAAGTACACACAACAAAACTGTGGCATCCAATTATACATTAGTCTGTTGGTCAACTACTCCTGAACATGAAGTTCCTGGAGTGGTTGATATAACAAGTGTTATTTATTGAAGAAAACTGATTTCCCTTGCCTAGCAGGTACAAGTGACAGTTCAGTTGTCAACCTTTACCACTGTGGCCAGGTGCCAGGGGCCTGCTGGCCTTTAGGGGTACCAGCTAAGGTGGAACAGAGTTGGACAAAGGCCAAAGACTGAAGATCTATGACCTCGTAACTTTCTCTTATTGTTCTGAGGGCCAGAGATTGATGGCCTCTGCAGACTTAACTCTTTCATACTGTTAGTGCTGGTCTCGATAGAGTTAACTAACCTAGACCCTTGGGGCTCTCCAAGTCTGAACTACCTACAAAGAACATACATGGGCTGGACCTAGGCCTCTCTGCACATATGTAGCAGATGTACGGCTTGGTCTTCATGTGGGTCCTCAACAACTGGAGCAGGAGCTATCCCAAGAGCTGTTGCCTGACTGTGGGATATGTTCTTCTAGTTGGGCTGCCTTGTTTGGTCTCAGTGGGAAATGATGTTAGGTTAGGTTAGGTTAACCTTGCAGAAAGTTGAGGTGCCAGGTTATAAGATACCCAGGGGACCCTCACCTATTCAGAGGAGAAGGGGAGGAGATGGGGGAAGGATTGTGGGTGGGGGTGACCTAGAGGGGGACAGTAAACAGGATATAAAGTGAATAAATAAAAAATTAAATTAAGAAAGAAAAATTAAATGCTGGTCTCTTATTCTATAACTCTTTGTACTTTAGTAAACACTGATCTACGGTGATTAACACATGCTGGTTTGCAGAGGGGAATTAAGTAAAGGATTTATTGTTAGGGCTGCTTTCTCTGTGAAACTAGCCAGGAGCTCCATTGGCCAAGCCAGAGGCTCAAAGCTTGTTAACTCTTTGTGGAGTAGAGAGAACATAAAGGAAAAGAATTTAAATCTTTTACACATGCAATATGCACAGACACATAGACACACACACACATTCTGGTTGGGCCTGACTATTTGTCTCAACTCTACTAGTGTTCTTGCATACTTACATACATACACATATATTTACACACATATGTATAGGCAAACAGACATATGCATATATACACTTGGTGGGTGGGGCTGAGCCTCAAGTACCACACACATACATTTGGACGGATGTGTAGGAGGATGGGGCAGAACCATCCAAGCCACTGCTTTATTTCCTTTCTCTGTCCTTTCAGTAGTCAAAAGTTCTTAGAAAATTACCTCATAGATAAAATGTTACACAAAAGGGGAGTTACAGAAGGATGCTGATATTAAGCTCAAAGCAGTATTTCAGTCTCTGACCTCAAGGTACTGTGATTATAAGTTCTGAGCCACAGTTTCACGTAGACTTCTTTACCACAGTGCACACCTGTGACTCTATCCTTGGATCTGATCTAGAATGAATGTTTTTCCTTGATCACAAATTCTTCTGAAGTATCTCTTTTTAGCATAATTGTGAAAGCTTATTTCACAGTTTCTTATTATGCAGCCTTTACTTACTATTTTATGAGGAACTGACACATTCTATCCTGATTCTAACTTTATTATATATTTCTGGCAAAACAACTAGAACCATTTCATAAAACTTTCTTCCTGCTTTTACGCAACTGGTTTGCAGTCACAACACGAGTGTTGTGAAAACCACCACTAATTCAAAGCCAAAATGAGAACAGTCAACATTGTCTTAATCGAACATATAGATTCAGGCAAGTCCACCACAACCAGCCACCTAATCTACAGTTGTGGTGGAATCGACAAATGGACCATCAAAAAGTTTGAAAAGGAAGCCTCCAAGGCGGGAAAAGGTCCTCAAGTATGCCTGGGTCTTGGGCAAACTGAAAGCTGAGCATGAGTGTGGTATCACTATTGACATCTCCCTGTGGAAACTTGAGACCAGCAAATACTATGTGACTATCATTGATGCCCTAGGACACGGAGACTTCATCAAAAAACATGATTACAGGCACATCCCAGGCCGACTGTGCTGTCCTGAGTGTTGCTGCTGGTGCTGGTGAATTTGAAGCTGGTTGTCTCCAAGAACGAGCAAAGCTGTGAGAGTGCTCTTCTGGCTTACACCCGCAGTGTGAAGCAGCTAATTGTTAGTGCGAACAAAATGGATTCCACCGAGCCACCCTAAAGTCAGAAGAGCTACGAGGAAATCATTAAGGAAGTCAGCAAGACTAAGAAACATGGCTATAGTAGCATTTGTGCTGATTTCTTGTTGGACAACATGCTGAAGCTAAGTGCTAATACACCTTCGTTCAAGGGATGGAAAGTCACCTGGAAAGATGGCAGTGTCAGTGGCACCACAACACTGGAAGCTTTGGATCGCATCCCACCACCAACTCTTCCAACTGACAAGCCTCCGCAACTGCCCCTCCAGGATGTCTATAAAATTGGGGGTATTGGTTCAGTCCCTGTGGGCCAAGTGGAGACTGGTGTTCTTAAACCTGGCATGGTGGTTACCTTTGTTCCAGTCAAGTCAAGCCTGTTGAAATTCACTTTGAGAGCAGCTTTTTCTGGGTACGGCTTTTACTGGGCTTCAATGTAAAGAATGTGTCCATCAAAGACATTAGACGTGGCAATGTTGCAAAAAATGACCCACCAATGGAAACATCTGGCTTCACTGCTCAAGTGATTGTCCTGAACCATTCAGGCTAAGTTAGTGTTGCTTATGCTCCTGTACTGGATTGTCAAATATCCCACACAGCATGCAAGTTTGCTGAGCTTAAAGGAATGATTGATCCTCATTCTGGTAAGAAGGTGGAAGATGGCCCCAAATTCTTGAAGTCTCGTGATGCAGCCATTGTTGACATGGTCCCTGGCAAACCCATGTGTGTTGAGAGCTTCTCTGACTATCCTCCCCTTGGTCGTTTTGTTGTTCATGACATGAGGCAGACAGTTGCTGTGGGTGTCATCAAAGTTGTGGACAAGAAGGCGGCTGGAGCTGGCAAAGTCACCAAGTCTGTCCAGAAAGCTCAGAAGGCTAAATGAATATTATCCCTAACACCTGCCACTCCAGTCCTAATCAGTGGTGGAAGAACGGTCTCAGAGTTGCTTGTCTCAATTGGCCATTTAAGTTTAATAGTAAAAGACTGGTTAATGATAACAATGCATCGTAAAACCTTCAGAAGGAAAAGAGAATGTTTTGTGGACCCCCTTTTTTGTGTGTGGCAGTTTTAAGTTAATAGTTTTCAAAATCAGTACTTTTTAATGGAAACAACCAAAAACCTGTCACAGAATTTTGAGACCCATTAAAACTAGTTTAATGAGAAAAAAAAATTCTTCCTAAAATTATTTGAGTCAATAAACATTTCTGTAAAATAATTCATTTATTCATTCAGTCAGTCAGCCAGTCAGTCATTCTTTTTTCCCATTCAGCAAACACTTTACATGTGCAAGCTCTTCGTGGCAGATGCTGGATTGTGGAGGGGAAGAGGGGTGCTCCTGCACTAGAGTTGGTAGGAAGGAAGCCAGCTTCCGGGGACACATTTGCTCAAGCAGCTGACTCACTAGCCTCATGGGAGGGAAGAGGGACCTATACTGGGTGGCCCCAGGTCGGGAGGGAGCTTGAGGTGGCCTGGCTGATGGGGCTTGTGGAGGCAGACATCCAAGCTTGGAGCTCTGCTCCAGATCCTGCCTTCTCTCATTCTTTTTTTTTTTTTTTTTCAAGACAGGATTTTTCTGTGTAGCCCTGACTGTCCTAGAACTCTGTAGACCAAACTAGCCTCAAATTTATAGAGATCTCCCTGCCTCTATCTCCTAAGTGCTAGAAATAAATGCATGCACCACCACCACAACCCAGCCATTCATTATATATTACACTAAGGTAAAAGAAAAGTTATCACATTGTAAGTTGGACAAGACAAATCAACAAAAGGAAGAGTCCAAGAGAAGGCACAAGAGTCCAGAGACCCATTCATCTGCACACTCGAGAATCCCACAAAAACACTAAAGTGAGAGCCATAATACATGGACAAAGGACCTGGTGCAGACGGTGCGGGCTTTGTGCGTACTGCCTTAGTCTCTGTGAGCTCATACAAGCTTTGTTCACATTGATTTAGAGAGTTTGTTTTCTTGAGGTAGAACGCCCTCTGAGTCTTGCATGAGTTCCACCTCTTCTGCAGGGTCCAGTGAGCTCTGAGGGGAGCGATTTGATGGAGAAATCTCATGTAGATCTGAGTTTTCCAAGGTCTCTCACTGTCAGCATAATGACAGGCTAGGAGTCTGTATTTGTTCCCATATGATGTGGGAGAAAGCTTCTCTGATGATAGCTGAGGGAGAAACTGACCTATGAGTATAGAAGATTATCATTAGGAACATATATATTATATATATTTATTACATATATAATAAATATATACGTATATACACATACACACTTGTTTTTATATATACATACATATGTATATATATAAAACCTTGACTTTCCCCTATGTCCCTGAGTTCTCTAGTCTTAGGGTTTTCGTCACCCAAGCAGTACTGGGTATGAATCCATCTTCTGGAATAGACAAGTCAGTTGTCATTTGGTTACTTCCACAAGCTTTGTGTCACTCTTGCCATAGCATATCTTGCAGGCAAGACGTCACAGTAGATAAAGGTTTTGCGGATGGTTTCATCTTTACCTTTCTATTTTGGTAGCCTGAAGAGTATGAAGAGTATCCCCCTGCACCATAGAGCACAGGAGTGATGGTTCTGTACAGGCACTAGCTTGACTTCTCTGTGTCCAGTGAGGTGTGTAGGTGCTGTCTTCAGCCACGGGGCCTGCTGCCAGTCTGTGATAAGCAGCCTATAGTCCTGCCAGCAAGCTAGTTGTTGGCTGACTCCTATGGGACCCTATGGCCAACAATTTAATTAGATGTCACCCAATTCAGGTCCTGGGAGCTACGTTTGGTGGTGAGATATGGCCAGTGGAAATTCTGTCTCCTCCATAATCTGAGAAAGTCATTTAGATTGCCTTCATATATGTGTATATTTGGGAATTTTTCTACCCCTCAAATGCCCCCTAATTTCAGATGTCTCTCCTTGTATGCCCTCCATCAACCAACTCTTGTCCCCTCCTCTGTACTTGATCCACCCACTCCAGTGCCCCCATACATCCATAGTCATCGACTCTGTTTCCCTTTCCTAACAAGACCTGTTCCCTCGAGCCCCTTACTCTCTATACCTACCTACTGTGGCTCTGAAGAGTGTGTTTAGTTATCATTGACTTCACAGCTAATATCCACATGGAAGTGAATTTCTACCACATTTGTATTTCTGGGTCTGAGATACCTTACCCAGGATGATTTGTTTTCTGATTATGTCCATTAACCTGTAAATTTTGTAATTTCATTTTTTTTAACAGTAAAGTAATACTCCATTGTGTAAATATACCACATTTTCTTCACCCATTTTTCTGTTGAGAAACATCTAGGTTGTTTCCAGTTTTTGGGTTGGGTTTTTTTGTTGTTGTTGTTCTTGTTGGTTTTTTTGGTTTTTTTGTTTTTGTTTTTGTTTTGGGGTGTTTTTTGTTGTTGTTGTTGTTGTTGTTGTTTTTGGTTTTTGGTTTTTCGAGACAAGGTTTCTCTGTGTAGTCCTGGATGTCCTGGAACTCACTCTGTAGACCAGGCTGGCCTCGAACTCAGAAATCTGCCTGCCTCGGTCTCCCAAGTGCTGGGATTAAAGGCTTGCCCCACCATTGCCCGGCTGTTTCCAGTTTCTGGATATTATGAATAGAACAGCTATGAACATGGTTGAGCAAGTGTCTTTGTGGCAGGATGAAGTATCCTTTGGGTATACACCCAAACCTCATGTATAGCTGGATCTTGATGTAGATCAAGTCCCATCTTCTGAGGAATTGCCTTGCTGATTTCCATATGGACTGAACAAGTTGGCACTCTCACCATCAAGAGATGAGTGTTCCTCTTACTCCACATCCAGGTCAGCATGACCTGTCACTTCTTTAGTTGATCTTAGCAATTCTGTGAGTACAAGATGAAATCTCAAAGAAGTTTATATTTCAATTTCCTAATGGATAAGAATTTTTTACCTTTCTTTATGTCTTTCTCAGCCATTTGAGTCTCCTCTACTGGGAATTCTGTTTAATTCTGATTTATAGATGAATCTCTGGGTCCAAGGACAGCTTGGTCTACAGACTGAGTCCCAGGGATACAGAAAACCAGAGAGAACGGGGTGGGTGGGGCTGGATTATAAAGTGAAGAACCCAGCCCCTGACCTGGAAAGATCAAGGTAGCAGGTAGTATGCCAGCCCAATAGCAGGTAGGAACTGACGGGATTCTGGGAGAACCTGGAAGCTACATTGACTTTGGTATGTTAAATAGGCACCTCTGTCCCAGGTCTCAAATTCAAGCATAAGTCATTCTCATCTAAAGTAACTGTCCACTGGGAAAGTGTGTCCTGCAGTAGGACCAACCACCTCTTTAGACGTTAAGACCCAGCAGAGTGACCTCAGGGGCTCTTCAGTGGCAGCAGCTAGAATTGTCCTTTGATTCTCTGTAGAAATCTGTCAATCTCAAAGTGTTTGCTCTTTGTTGGTATGCTAATGTCATGTACCACATATCAAAATGAAAACAAAAACACTAAAATCGCAGCATAAACATCTTTTTAGCTCAAGGAAGCTGAGCCTGTAGGTAGTTAAGAGAGTGGTTGGAAAAGAAGGGAATGAGATCAAATAACGAACTCTTTTAAGTCTCCCTAAGAAATGCTACCTGTTCCATTTCAGCTTTTACCTTTTGTAATTATCTTTCAGGACAGTTGCTTTAGATGAGAATTACTTACGGTTGGATTTGAGACCTGAGACAAGCCGCAGAGGTGTCTATTTAGCAAAGCAGACCAAGCCTCCAGGTTCTCCCAGAATCTTTCAGTCCCTTCCTGCTACTGCGCTGGCTTACCTGTCAGCCTGAAGGACAAAGGTTGTGTTTATCTTTTCTCCTGTCACGTAGCCAGAAGGTAGGTCTGACTCAGGAATGGAGTTAGAAACATAACAAGAGAAAAATTCTTGAATCTGGGGGGTTGGGGGGGTGGAGAAGGGGTACAAATCCCACATTCCAGAGTCTGCTTTGCTGCTGGAAAAAAAAAAAACCAGCACCGGGCAATGTGACAGCAGTGGCTTCTCTGCTTTGAAGGAGGTGGGAGGGGCACCTCATCAGCCAGATTCGCATCATAAATTTAGCTGGTAAAAATCAAGGTGTAGGCCATCTTCTCTCCGGTAAGTTCCTAAGCCGGGAACAGTCAGCAAGGAGACACAGACCCCAAGAGTCG
>NW_022196904.1:15820123-15820540 GCF_008632895.1 Mastomys coucha
GTAAGAAAATAAACAATACAAACCAAGGTCACTTGCCATCATTAGAACCCAATTCTCCCACCAAAGCAAGTCCTGAATACACCATTACACTGGAAAAGCAAGATTCAGATATAAAATTACTTCTCATGATGATGATACAAGACTTTAAGAAAGACATAAATAGCACCCTCAAAGAAATACAAGAGAACACAGGTAAACAGCTAGAAGCCCTTCAAGAAGAAACACAAAAATCACTTAAAGAACTACAGGAAAACACAATAAAACAGGGGAAGGAAATGAGCAAAACCATCCAAAATCTAAAAATGGAAATAGAAACAATAAAGAAAACAGAAAAAGAGACAACCTTGGTCATACAAAACCTAGGAAACAAATCAGGAGTCATAGATGCAAACATCACCAACAGAATAAAAGAAATAG
>NW_022196904.1:15820873-15821514 GCF_008632895.1 Mastomys coucha
CATAGATGGAGAAAACAAGATAATCCATGACAAAACAAAATTTACACAATATCTTTCCACAAATCCAGGCCTACCAAGGATAATAGATGGAAAACATCAACATAAGAACCAAAACTACACCCTAGAAGAAGCAAGAAAGTAAGCTTTCAACAAATCCACACAAACCTAATTCCACCTCTTACAAGAAAAACGACAGGAAGTAACAATTACTTTTTCTTAATATATTAATATGAAAACTAATATTACCAACATATCCTAATAGATTGAAATCCAATAATATGAGGAATTAGAAATTTGTTAATTGTCATCCAATGGTCTCTCTAATTTGGTAATTGGAGAAATAGGTCCAACATTGTACAATCTATGTACACTTTCAGCTTGTTTGTTCGTGACAGTGTCTGGCTGTGTCTTGAACATAAGGATCTTGAAATCTTGCTTCTTCTATCTCAGCCTCTCTATTAGTAGTATTGTTTATTTCATGTTTTTATACTATACTATGGTTTTCAAAACAGCTTATATAGTTCAACACTATTTATATACCCAAAAGAAACATAGACGATTAACTAGAAGGCTCCTTGTAAGAGAACAACAAAGAGTGAGACTGAATGCTTTGCTTGACATTTGTAACTCTTGTATCAAGT
>NW_022196904.1:15822637-15823790 GCF_008632895.1 Mastomys coucha
TGATTTAATTCTATTTACTTAAAATATGTTTTTAAATGTTAACAAATTCAGTTAAATTGAAATCATGTGGCAAGTGGAGGGCCTACTTCCAAAGAGTGCCTTAAGCCAGAGACCTGGGCAAGATCCGCCATTTTCTCTCTGGTGAGTTTCTGAGACTGGAGCAGCCAGCCGGGAGGCACAGGCCCCACGACTCCCAGGGGAGCCGCAGGGTGGCAGGGACAGGATCCTCTCAGCTTCCCAGTGACAGAGTAGGATCAGCATCCTTCTCTGCCCCTTCCCTACAAGTGGAGGGCCTACCTCCAGGGAACGCCTTAAGCCAGAGACTCCGGCGAGAGCCACCATTTCCTCTCTGGTGAGTTTCTAAGACCAGAGCAGCCAGCTTAGAGGAACAGGCCCCACGAGTCGCAGGAGACTTGCAGGGCGACAGGGACAGGACAAGCTCTAGCCAGAGACACTGAGAACATCTAACACCAAAAAGCAAAAGATGGCGAAAGGCAAACGCAAGAATCCTACCAACAGAAACCAAGACTACTTGGCTTCATCAGAACCTAGTACTCCCACTGCAGGAAGTCCTGGATATCCCAAAACACCGGAAAAGCAAGAATTGGATCTTAAATCATATCTCACAATGCTGATAGAGGAACTTAAGAAGGACATGAATAACTCCCTTAAAGAAATACAGGAGACTCAGTGAAGGAGTTAGAGAGAGGATCAATGGAGCTGAGGACTTTGCATTCCTTAGGACGAACAACAATATGAACTAACTAGTACTCTCAGAGCTCCCAGAGTCTCAACCACCAGCCAAGGAGTACACACAGTGGGACTGATTGCTCTGGCAGCATGTGTAGAGTGGAGGATTGCAAATTCGATCATCAATGGGAGGAGAGGACCTCAGCCCTGTGAAGGTTCTGTGCCCCAGTGTGGGGGAATGCCAGGGCCTATAAGCAGGAGAGGGAGGGGTGGCAGGAATGGGGAGTGGGGAGGCAGCTGGGTTTGTTTTTGTTGTTTTCTCTTTTGTTTCTTTGTTTTTCAGAGGGGTAACTGGGAAGGGAGAAATTTACAGGTAAATAAAGAAAATATCTAATAAAAAAAAGAAATACAGGAGAATACAGTTAAAGAGGTACAAGCCATTAAAGAGTAAACAAAAAAAAAA
>NW_022196904.1:15827942-15862697 GCF_008632895.1 Mastomys coucha
TATGAACTAAGTAGTACCCTCAGAGCTCCCAAGGTCTCAACCACCAACCAAGGACTGCACATGGAGGGCTCTGATCGTTCTGGCAGCATGTGTATAGTAGAGGATTGCAAATTCGATCATCAATAGGAGGATAGGATCTCGGCCCTGTGAAGGTTCTGTGCCCCAGTGTAGGGGAATGCCAGGGCCAGAAAGTGGGAGAGGGCGGGGTGGCAGGCATGGGGAAGGGGGAGGCAACAGGGGTTTGTTTTTGTTGCTTTTGTTAGTTTCTTTGTTTTTTGGAGGGGAAACTGGGAATGGAGAAATTTACATGTAAATAAAGAAAATATCAAAAAAAAAAGAAATCATGTAACTTTTCTCATCATAATGCAATAAACATTTAAAAAAGAAAAAAAAGAAAAAAAAATCACAGAGTTCCTCTATCGTTCAAACAGGTTCCTGTGGTCTCTGTGGTAACTTGGGCGGAGTCAGTCTGGCTTTCAAGCCCAGAAGACTCAGGGCTTTTTTTCTGTGGATCAGATAACATGTGAAATGAGAAATAACTCACCTTGACTGAGGCATTTGACTCTCTAATTTTTTTTCCACAGTGTAGACCAAGCCCAGGCAGGACAATGGCAGAGCTTTTCAGTGGTTTTCATACCACAGTCTAGGCAATCTCTTGTAGCTGTGTCCATATCTTCTGAGACCTTATGGGGTACACTGTTAGGCTTTGCAAATCTCTGTCTGTCATAAGTTTATATATATGTATATATAAACTTCTGACAAGGTTGACAGCTATACCTATTGGTCATGTCTGAGTTAGACAACTTGTGTTTGTTAAATCAGTTGTTTGAGAATGTATATAGTAAGTATAGTACACTGTAATTTAGTGACAAAAGTAAAAATCATTTACCAAAATGCAGGATAGGAACAAACATCTTAATTGTTAAGTAACTTTGACAGGTTGTATAGTCTTTTAAAAAACACATTTTACATTAGCAAAGAAACACTTGGCTTAGAGTTGCTGTGGACCAGAATGGAAAGAATCAGAGAGCTAACAGCTGTGCCATGAGCCCATGGTGACAGAAAGTATGTCTGGGCAGGATCAGGCCTGTGACACAAACTGAGCACTCAGGCCATGGGAGCAGGCCAGGGGTGTGGGAGCACCATGCTGTGCCAGCTCTGGGCTTTGGACAGGAGAGGTGAGGAGGCTATGGCACGGTGCAGAGCCTGGCAAGAGCATGGTCAGATCCCTGTTGAAGCTGGAGAATTTCGACCAGAGACCTAGGCAGTGACTGACAGTGGGCAGTGGAGCAGAGCATAGACAAAATGCTAACACACACTAGTGTGGATGAACTACTCAGTAAATTGAAGATATGTTTTGTACTTGAAGTTTTAAAAGAACAGGCTTAGATAAGACACACCCAAGAAACAGGCAGGAGCAAAAGTACCTCCAAAGAGCCCTCAGTTTGTGTTACCTAAACAGAAATAACCTAGAGTTCTAACCGTGGGTGGGTATGTTCCAAAGCTGGTGTCTAGGGGAAACAGTCCACCCGCTACTCGCCTGTGTGCTTGGTGTGTGAACTGATATCCCGACTTGTCGTCACTGAGCACTCTACAGACAGGCATCCTTCTGTAGAAGGTGCTGCCACTTCCCAGAATGCAGGAGACAATGTTCCAATCCCTCAGCCCCTCAGAACTGAAAACAGAAATCTTTTATTGGGAGAGTTTCACTTCTTTCTGGGGAATCTGAAGTGGCGTTTACCTGACTTCACCTGACCGTCAAACCCACCTGTCAGTATAAGTTCGACGCGTGGTAGTCAAAAGGAACCCTCCAACTATTTTTGTGATCTGCCCACTGCCATTTTTTTCTGACATTCCTGGGAAAATTGACTCTCTTGGCTATTTTCATTATTAAATTTTGTGTATGTGTGGGCAAGTCTATATGCACACAAGTGCAGGTGCCCAACAAAGTCCTTTTGGCTACTTGAAACATTTGAATTCTATTTATTTACTTCTTTATTAATATATGCATGTGAACAGGGGGCAGCTTGCAGGAGCTGATTCCAACCAAGTGAGACAAAGAGGAACAATTCTACACTATTAAGATCAAAACTAAAATTCCATCAGACTCAATCAAGATGGAGATGATAAAACAACAGTACAACGCATTATAAAGTGTTTCTTTGCACAAGGAACCCTGCAAGCAAACCAGCAAGCCAACAAAAACTCTGTCTTTATTCTGTGAGGCCCAGGGGTCTTTCCTAAAATCCTATTCTCCTTTTTTATTCTCACTAGCACAGATCCTAAAGCCCCTCCTCTTCTGGATCAAATTCCAACTTCATAATCTGCACTAAATAACTGAAGAATTTTAAACTACAGAATTTAGGTTGAGTGGACATGAGGGCAAGGTGAGCCCTTAAGACTTCCAAGGTGTGGCATATGAGAAGCCTAGAAACTGCCAAGTGTTTTGGCTGGCAGACTGCACACAAGGAACGGACATTTATTCCAATAGGACTTTTCTCTCTTGCTTTCCAAAAGATGTACTACAGAATCTTCATGTTGAGACAGATGTTAGAGCAGGTCCCTGGAGTTGTTGTAGTTTTCCCACCAAACTCTGTTACCCTTCCTGACCCACCCCTAGGAGATCATTTGTATCAGTAACAGCTGAAGGTCCCAGAATCTTTACTCCTGTGGCTCCAGTTCCTGCCCCGCCTCCTACAGTGCTGCAGCGGAAACAGGCTGTGGTGACTGGGATCTTAGGTAAGGAGACAGTAGCCCAAGGAAACAGATGTTATGGCAATCATTCTTTACCTCTCAACCTCAAACTCATGTCTTTCTTACTGGTTCTGTCCTCAGCCCCCCCACACCTGTACCCCAACCCCTGCCAAGCATCCTTTGCTGACCTCCCAACCGGGTTGCAAGCCCTGTGACTGTGACTTTTAAAATCATCCTCTTCCAGGAGCCCTCCCTGCATTTCCTCCCAGGACTTCCCTGATCTGCACCATTACCCAGGATCAGTCTCAAACCTACCATGGGCTGTCCACCTCAAATGACTCAGTGACACCATCTTGTGGCCTCCATCCTGGCTGTGTCGTACACATCCTTCTTTCTGTCTCAGGTGCAGCCCTGGTTTCTGCCCTCCTACACTCAGCAGGAGCCACAGGTGAGAAGGACCACACACTGGGGAGGGAGAGGATGACTGTGGATGGGGGCCTAAGCTGGCCCGTTGTAGGTCATCCAGTTGTCACTCTTCCCAGATACTGGTCTATTCCTTTGCCAGCCAGCACCCAGACGTGGAGACCAGATATATAACCCCTTGATGGAGTGCTGTAACAATAACACCATCCTGCCCCTGAACAGCACAAGCCTCTGTAGCCCTCACTGTATCTACTGGCCCTGTTTCCAGCATTGCTGCCTGGAGTCCCAGAATCAGGGTGTCCTTAGATTCAAAGTTCCAGGCATGAAGCCCAACTGCAGAACCTCCCCCACCAGCACAATCAGGGCCAAGGTGAGTTTTCTTTTACATGTCCAGGTGGGGGGAAGAAAAGGCAAGGACAGAGCATGGGTGTCTGAGCCCCACCCCCATGAGTGCAGTTTCTGCTGAGGCCCCACCTTCCCATATCTGGGTAGCTAGATATAAGACACTCCACGTGTCTCTGTCTCCCACCCTGTAACTCCTCATGTCTCTCTCTCTGCAGGAGTCTCAGCTCTCAGACAGATAATGACTCCCTCTACACCACCTTGGAGAGCAGAGTTTCAAGTCATCTCCAAGCCTGATATTTTGTAATAAGTCATTTGGACAGTGTTTTTCACTATTATTATTAAGTGATATCTTTGATGGTTTCACAGATGTGTATATAGAATGCATTCTTTCTTTACTGTTTCATTTATTTACATTCCAATGTAAATGTTGCTCCCCTTCCCAGTCCCCTCTCCAAGACTTCTTCACCCCATCCTCCTCCCCTTTGCCTATGAGAGGGTGCTCCCCACCCCCTCAGCCCCCCTCACCCCCAGCTCACCCCCCCACACCTCCCTTCTTGGCAATCCCATAGGAAGAACAAAGTTTACAATGCATTTTTGTCCTCCCCCATCCCCTGTTGGTCTGTTTCTAGCATTCTGAGGCATCTGTGTGACACTGAAGTGTGACATTCACTGTAGCCTGATGGGGTCACCAACGGCACACAGCTGAAGGCACTGAAGCCATCTTCCTCCAAGTCTATCCAAAGGAAGCAATTCAGAAGTGAAAGACAGAGCTCCCTCAGCCCCTCCTCCATCCTTTCCTGGCATTCTTGTGCAAACCCAGCTTGGCTCAACCAGAGTTGCACTTTCCTGCTTACAGTGGCTGTGTCTTACACAGAAGATGGTATTTACAATACTTCTTCATTGTACCTTTCAGCTCTTACAATCTTTCCATCTCCTCTTCTGCAATGTTCCCAGAGCCTAGGGGAAGATGCCTCATGTAACACCTTCTAGATCCATCACCCCTTCCCCAGTGGGTGACTAGCTGGAAACAGTCTTTTTCCGGGCACTTGCAAGCATGAATTCACAGCAGTTGAGGCAGATAGATGCACAAGATCGGCACAAGCTGGAGGCAGACAAAATCCCAACACGGAGAGGGTCGGCATGAAGTCCCACCCATAGCTAAGAAGATATTGTCAACGGATAGATGCTATGAGAGGGAAAGCTTTTAGTGGATTTGCCATATGGCTTTTCCATACCTCCTTACCCTCAATTCTGTCCCCTCATTTTCTTTATCTCACCACCTCTTTCCTTCTTAAACCTGTCCATGACCAGTATTCCCCTGTCTTTGTATACATGCACGTATACAAACAGATTAATATATAAATACAACCTTCTCAGTGTATTTAGTGTTGCTTGCATGTCTCCAGGGCTGACCACCTGGTACTGAATAGCCAGTTGGGGGACACATCTCTTGAAAAGGCAAATTCTCCACCTCCCAGCATCTGTCATCAGTTGATTGTAGCTCTTCATCTAGGGCTTGGGCCCATATCATTGTGCTCTCATGTGTTTAGTTTCCCTAACATGTCTATACGTCATGGCCTCACAGCAGTCTTCCTGAATCCCTAACAATCTTCCAATCTATCCACTCTGGCTTCTGTACCTCAGTGAGGAACTAGAGCCATTGCCTCCTTGGTCGGGCTTTTGCTTTTCGATTGCCTCCACTCTTCCAGTATACCCCCAGTCTCTGTCATGCAGGGAGCCTGGGGTTCAGCTGCTTCAACCAGGCAAACGCCATGGGAAAGAAATAAAAGCAATGGCTATTCCTTGAGTAGGTACTCTGTTCTGTGACATCATCAGTACCGCATCTAGAGTTTCCTTCCCTCAGGGGCCACCTAAGTTTACTACCTGTCTGTGCAGGAGAGACAGCACGCATGCTCGATAGCATGGCACAGAGAATTCTCTCAAACTGTGAGATGATGGGGGTGGGGAAGAAGGAGGAATCGCTGGGTGACCTTGTGCCCAAGGCTTAGTGGATGAGATGAGACACATACTGCCTTTCTACCCACACATGCTGGCACGTTTCTTTACATCAGAAATCCGTGCTGCTCTCCATTTTACTACACTCCAACACAGGACAGGATTCAAGGATATCAGCAGCATCGGCCACCTGCAGGGAGAGAGGGCACTGCCTGCGGCTCAGAGCCAACTATGCCTACAATTATTAGCTATTGGCTGCAATCACAGAAAGAGTGTTCATTCCATCATGACCTGGATGGCACAAAAGAAATTTATACCACACTGTGAGCTTTCAGTCTTACTCGGGGGAGCCATCCTCTCCTCTCACAATTCCATTAGAGGAGGCTGTGCCCTCTGTCCTCACAGAAGCCTGGACAAAGAGGGAAAGACCTTTGAGGGCAACCTGTCACTGGTCTAACCTGTTCTTGGTTGTGACCTATTGAGAGTGTAGTGATGGTGTGGACTACCCCTGCCTGGTCAGGATGTCATGCAAACTCCTATAACAACATTGATCAGAGCACTTTGCCTCAAAAGCCATCCGTGGCAGGGATAGAGAGGTGGCCAGTCAGTTTGAAATGACTTTAGCACAGGAATCCTGTGTGTCTTCAGAAGACTTAGAAGTAAGGATGTCAGAAAAAGTATGCAGAGAAAATTGGGGTGCTTGTGAAACTGAAACTGAAGAAAATTGCATAGAACACCCAAATGCTGCAGCAGAAGGTAACACTGGAGGTGGCCATAGTAATGGCAAGTTTGGCTCTACACTGAAGAACTGTGGGCATCTTGGTGCTGAGAACGTGGCTCAGAAGGAAAGATGCTTGCTGCACAAGCAGAGGACCTAGGCTTGGATCCCCCATCATCCATGCAGACTTTAGGATGGTTGTGAGAGACTGCAACCCCAGTGCCAGGATAGAGCAGGGGCCAACAGAGCCTGGAGGTGTCGCTCCCAGCCATACTGGCAAAATAAAGACCTTTAAGTTACATGGAAGATAATATTAGGTCAAAGGCAATGAAAATCACCCAAAGTTGCCTGTGGTCTCCACATGTGTATGGGCACACACACATGCACACTGGTGAATAGGGAACACACAACAAGAGCAATAGGCATGTTTTCCAATGTGGCAAGGAATGTGATATCCAGATAACTGGGGTAGTTTCATGTTTATGTGCTTGCAAAGAACCTCAGGTACACATCTGTGCTCAGTGTGTGTGACATGGCTGGAGAACATGGCTTACGGTGAATATGTCAGCCATTGCTGGAAGATGCAAAAAAAAAAAATTTGGATTATAAGCAGTCAAATACTTTATTAGTACCCTGTAGCACACCCATGTTCTTGAAAGGTCTGGAGCCATTATATCACACACATACACACAAACACACACACACACACATACACACACACACACACACAGCAAGAGAAGAGAAAGAGAGAGATAATCCAGCTCAGAATGATGAAACTCTACTTCCTCTCAAGACATCTAGATATAAATTTATGTGCAGTGTGTGTGTGTGTGTGTGTGTGTAAATGCACATGTATGCGGTGAAAGTAAAAGCAGGATCATCAGAGAGGAGGGAAAGATCTAATGTCTAAGGTAGCAGTTCTCAACATGTAGGTTGTGACCCCCTCTGGGGGTCAACCGACCCTTCCACAGAGATCACCAAAGACCATTGGAAAACACAGATATTTGCTTTGTGATTCATAACAATAGCAAAATTACAGTTATGAAGTAGCAACAAAAATGAAGTTATGGAGGGGATCACCACAACACAAGGAACTGTATTAAAGGGTCGCAGCATTAGGAAAGCTGAGAACCATTGGCCTGATGAGGACTGTAATGATTTATGTGCCATGAAAAAAGATGGAAGGATGTCATGACAGAAAGGAAGGAACAAGGGTTGGGGTGGGAGAGACAGAGGAGGGCAATGGGACAAGGAAAAAAAAGAATGATATATAGTGATAAATGTGTGGAAATACCATAATGAAAGCTGTCCCTTTGCATGCTGACTTTAAAATAATTTTAAAGGGCTGGGTGTAATGAGGCAAGCATTTAATTCCAGCACTTGGAAGGCATTGACAGGTAGATCACTGTGAGTTTGAGGCTAGCCTGGCCTACATAGTGAATTCCAGGACAGCCAGGACTATATATAGAGACCCTGCCTCAAAAAAAAAAAATTAATTAAAAAAAAATAACTTCAAAACTGCAGGACATGACAGCCACTGTATGCCTTCTGAATTTCCACTTACAGTCATCATTAAGTTGTTGAAAACAATAAATCTCTCTGCAGGAGAGACGGGCCAGTCTGGCAAGCGGACCTCAGGTTCTCATCTGAACAGTGCTGACTAGTTAGTATTCTCCTGTGAGAAACCTGAGACTTTGGTAAAAGAAATTTCTGTGGGGATTCACACGCCCTTTTTGCTCCAACTGCAGGGTATTTCTACTCCCACTCTGGTCCATTTTAGCTCCCAAATGAAAGACACAGAGACTTGGTGCTTTCATTAACAAGTTGCAAGTGCTAAGCGGGGCAGATGCTGAGCTATTATTCTTTTTTTCATTAATTTATTTATTCACTTCATATCCCAATATCAGCTCCTCCTCTCTGCCCAGCCCTCCCTTCACACAGTTCTTACCTCCGCTCCCCATTCCCCTTCTCCTCCTGGGTATTACCCCACCCTGACATATCAATTCACTGCAAAACTAGGCACATCCTCTAGTACTGAGGCCAGACAAAGCAGCCCAGTTAGGGGAATGGGATCCACAGACAGGCAACAGATTCAGAGACAGTCCTGACTCCAGTTGTTGGGGAACCCATATGAAGACCAAACCGCACAACTGCTACATATGTGGAAGGGTCCTAGGTGCAGCCCATGCTCACTCTTTGGTTGGCGGTTCAGTCTCTGAGAGCCACTAAGGGTCCACGTAAGTTGACTCTGTTGGTCTTCCTGTGGAGTTCCTATCCTCTTTGGGTCCCTCAGTCTTTCTCCCAACTCTCCCACAAGACTCCCCAAGATCTGTACAATGGTTAGCTGTGGATCTCTGCATCCGCTTCCATCAGCTGCTACATGGAGCCTCTCTGAGGACAGCCATGCCAGGCTCCCATCAGCAAGCATAACACAGTATCAGTTCTGAGCTTCTATAACCCAAGTAGGCTCTAACACCCAGCTGAATGCCTGTCATTTGGTCTTGTCCTGGCTTGCCCTGGCCCATGTTTGTCTTCACGGCTGCTCTTTCACTGAGACCTCAAGGTGAGTCCTCCTGGTCCAAGCACATGGTCTCTTCGCCTCTTCTCCTCCTCTCTCCTGGTTTCTTGGGACCCTGTGACTGGGATGGGAAGTCTTGCCCTGTTGTCTTGTGGCCAGTTAATTGGCTTGATCAGCTCTTTGTCAACCAACCATAGGTGATGGAAAACAATTTTTACATAACATTGATACCATCTGAACTGTAACCAGATTGTCTGGGCATCAAAACCAGCGTCTGAGTACACACTACACAAAACTATGCCCCAGATATGTCTCTTCCAGACACTGGCTTAGGACTGCATCAGCTAGCACCTGGATGAGGGAACCAGATACACCACTCTTGGGGCAATGTGAAACGACATCATTCTACCCGTTACGAGGCTCGTTTTGGTATCTGTCAGCAGCATCAGGCTATCTTCCCAGCACTGCTGCCTGGAGTCCTAGGATTCCCCAAATCAGAGTTGCACAATCTAGGGTCCCAGGCCCAAATCCTGATGGCACATCCTCTCTCATTTCTAGTGTCAGTGCCCAGTTGGGGTTCATATTCCAGTCCAGACAGGGGGAGAAGGGATGAGGTACAGTATAGTTGTGCATCCCCAAAAGTCTCCGCTGAGACCCACCTTCACATCCCTGGATTACCACGTGGTATTCCTTCCCATTCCTCTGTCCCTCTACACACTTGTCTCCCTCCTGCTCTCCCTCTCTGGGGGAAAGGATACTCCTTACCACTGAAGCCACTCTCTATCAGATCCAGTTTTGTCTAGATCATTTTAGGCAATGGATTTGTAGGTCACACAGAATCTGATATGGATTGATAATGCTATTTTCAACCATCACTATGATTTTTGTGTGTGTGTTCCCTGTTCCATGGACATTTGTGTAATGGAATCTTAATTTCTCCATGTTGGAGTGGCCAACATTGAAGAATGTTGAAAGGAGAAGCTTATGAAAGGAGGAGGTGCTGAGGGGCTGAGAGCAGAGCCATTCTAACTGGAGTAATGCCATCTGGTGGAATGAGCGAGTTTCCACCCACAATGATGAGTTGCCTAGACTGTGGGCTCTTACAAAGCACTGTGAGTCAGTGGAACTCTGTAGGGTGTCCAGGCTGGCATCCAACTCACAGAGATCCGCCTGCCTCTGACTGGAATTAAAGTGCTGGGATAAAAAGCATGCCTCACCACCCTCAGCCTGCAGATTCTAAACTACTAAGGAAGTATACAAACTGCATCTCTTCTTGCTATAATTACTTTTACTTAACTGTTCTGCTTTAAAATGCTTAAGACCAGGCTGGACAGGGGCTGCTCAGCACCAGAGGGGGGTGAGTTTAGTTCCCAGGGCTCACCTCACTCCTGGCAGCAACATAGCTAAACCCGAAGATCAAACAACGGGTCATTAAACTGTTTCAAATTTCCCTTCGGAGTCTTCCACAGCTTTACTCATTCCCAGTCAGCTATTAATAGGAAACACACATCATTTGTTTTGGTTGTTGTGGAGGGAATTTTCCCCAGTCCTGTGTGAGCATGCACAGATATTTGAGTGGGGCTGGAATCTTGATATGAGGAGCAGGTAATAAATCCCCAGTTGAGATACCTGGCTGTTCTTGTTGATGAGGGGTTTACATGTATTCCAGACCCCTATCCAAAACATTAAGAAGAAACCTTCCTGTTTATTGTAGAGAATGCAGTAGCGATAGCTGTAAAGAATGCTTTGATGATTTCAGGGAGGAGCATTTGAATTAGAGCTGCCTGACCCCAAAGCATCCTCAGCCCCTCAGTGTTTGTCAGCTTCCCTGCACCTGCACCAGCAGCCCTCCCGCCAGCCCAGCCACTTTCGCTTTCCCTTTTCGCTCCCTTTCAGACGCTCCCTTTCAGACGGAGGATCGCCTCAGTCTGAAATCCCAGGTGATACCTTTAAGTTCTCCTTGGATTCCTGGGGTGGGTGGAGCTAGTAAGAGGATCACACCTGGCTTTGCAGCTTCAAACTGAACTCGGAAGTCTCAGCAGGGCAGCTGAAGATGTTGTGCAGGGACCTCAGAGCCCTCGCTAACATCAGGCTGTGGACAGTGTACCTGGTCCTGGAGGACTTCCTGGGCACTTGCGCAGGTGAGCACTGAGCAGGGAGAGGGACCTTGCTGTGTCCCTGTGCTGTGGGGTGCAGCATGAGCAGACTTGGTGTGTGTGTGTGTGTGTGTGTGTGTGTGTGTGTGTGTGTGTGTGTGTTTATATGTGTGTGTTTGTTGTGTATGTGTCTGTGTAGTATGTACCTGTGCCTGTCTTTCTGTATGTGTATGTCTATGTATGTCTCTGTGTTTGTGTATGTGTCTGTGTCTGTGTCTGTGTGTCTGTGTGTCTGTGTGTTTGTGTGTCTTTATATGTGTGTGTTTGTTGTGTGTGTGTTTGTGGTGTATGTATCTGTGTAGTATGTGCCTGTGCCTGTCTTTCTGTATGTGTATGTCTATGTATGTCTGTGTGTCTGTGTGTCTGTGTGTGTGTGTCTCTGTGTGTGTATACATATATATATACATATATATATATGTATGTATGTATGTGTGTTGTATGTGTGTCTGTGTGTGTCTCTATGTGTCTATGTCTGTGTGTGTGTGTCTGTGTTATATGTGTGTATGTGGTGTGTGTGTGTGTATGTATTTCTGTGTGGTGTATGTGTGTGTCTCTGTGTGTCTGTATATGTACCTGTGTGTATTATCTAGGTAAGTCCCTGGAAAAATGCATATCTGGTAGCCATTTGAGGGAGCTTTTGTGTCTAAAAGACACTGTGACTTGGAGGAAGTGTCCTTGACTATCCTAGTATAGTAGTATAACCACAGACTCCTGTGAACTTGGTGGGGCAGGATGATCAATCGTTATCCAGAGCTGGTGGCCTCAAGCTTTGCTAGCACTGAGTTCGGGAAGCATAAGCTGCACAGGGCTACTAAGTTTCCATGGCAACAAGAATAAGTCCAGTGTCTTCGAGAAGGTACAAGGAAAGGTGCATCGAGTGTTCAACTTGGTGGCAGGCACAGATGAGGGTTTTAAGAATCTAAATCCTGAGACACACAGAGGAGGCAATGATCATCTTAGGAACTCCTTGTAGCCTCAAATCTGGTATAAAATCCTCAGGGTCTTTAGGAGCTCAGCAGGAGAAAGTAAGTGTGGCAGTGGTAGTGAGGTTGTGCTTGACCTGAGGCTGAATGAATCAGGGCCTCCAACAGGAAGATGCGGAGTGGGAGGACGGGTGATGAGAAAGAAAGAAGACAAACAATAGCTGGAGCCAGGAGGTCTTATATAACTGATGTTGTGCCAAGCAGGCTTGCTGAAGTACTGCATCATGTATACCAACCACAGAGGGGACAACAACCAAGGGAAAAAACAGTGTTGGCAAAGAGAGCATGGAAAATCTCAAACCCAGATGATGTAAGACAATAACCACGCTCCAAGTAGGAGTCAGGGTTCCCAGAAACTGCAACCTTGACTCTTTCGTGGGAGTGAAAAACCAGCCTTGCCAAATCTGATCCTGAACAAGGGTACCGAAACAAAATCCTTTCTTTTCCTTTCACAGAAGCCAGGTATTTTAAAATAAACCTTGATTTGACATACATTAAAGCCAGGATTTTTTGGAATTATTGTTATTAGACCTCAGAAACTTTAACATCATATATACTATCTTTAAGTCTTTTCACAATTTTTATGTACTTTAAACAACATGCTCAGACCTTTATAACTCATAAGAAGTTTTTATTTATCTATTCTGTAAACAAATCCATTTTAATCTTTATATATAAATTCTTATTTATTAAAATGATATTTTTATGACTTTTATTCATTAAAGCCCTTTTATCTTTTATCCTTATTTTTATCATTGGATGTCATATCTTTTTATAGTAATATTAGTAGATTTTCACATTCTAACCTTCAGGTAGGAATTCTAGTGTTTATTTAGTAGTTGTTTAACCTTGAAGATGGGTCAGAAGCCTGTATTGAGCCTTTAAAACCTCATCTGATTACTAGTTTGTATTTAAAGAGATACTGGAGGTCAAAAATAACTTTAATTTTTTTTAAATGATCACATATAGATATATCATGTTTAAAGACACAGGTACCAGTTATTCTCATCTAAAGCAACTTTTCCCTGGGAAAGTGTGCCGTGGAGTAGGACCAATCACCTCTTTCACACCCGGTAGACATACTTCAGTGGCTCTTCAAGAGCAGCAGCTATAACGGTCATTTGATTTTGTTGTTGTTAAATTCAAAGACTTAACTATCTTTGTTAGTATTATTAATCCTGAAGATGCAAGAAAAAAGATCATTAATCCAAATCCTCACAACCAAATTAATTAAAACAAGCTTTTTTTTTTGTTTGTGTACATGGGCTCTCCCTTCCTAAAGGCATGGTTCAATAGATCATCCTTGGACATGAGTAAAATAAGGGTTTTGATAGTTCAGGAGTAGGAGGTTTCCAAATGGGGGATTTGACAAATAGGCAGAATGTAATGGTTTGTATATGCTTGGGCCAGAGAGTAGCACTATTAGGAAATGTGGCCTTGTTGGAGTAGGTATATCACAGTGGGCGTGGGCTATAATACTGTAGTCCTATCTATCTGGAAGTCAGTAATCTGCTAGAAGCCTTCAGATGAAGATGTAGACCTCTCAGCTCCAGCTATACCATGCCTGATGATAATGGATTGAATTTCTGAACCTGTAAGCCAGCCCCAATTAAATGTTGTCCTTATAAGAGTTTCTTTGGTCATGGTGTCTGTTCACAGCAGTAAGACCCTAACTAAGACAAAAGTTGATACCAGGAGTGGGGTGGAGAAATGATGTCAACCCTTTGGAGGAGCCTAGAAGATCATGGATCCCAGACATTGAAACAAGAAGCTGTAACATTGAAGCTGCCTTAGAGACCCCAAGATTTTTGAGATGGCAGAGACATCAAATATCTCCTGAGGAATGCTGCTAACAGGGAGTGGAACCAGTCCAGGAAAAGAAGTTTGTTGCAGTCAACAAAGATGATAAAGGAGTGGAGTTCTGAAGACCACTTAGACATCAGAACTGGAGATACAGAGTTCGGAGTCTGCCCAGATGGTTTCCTGTCTTGCATTGGAGATTATAGTTAAGTTACTGGATGAATCTCAGCAGAGACTTTGAACTTTGGACTTTTAACATTGGTGAGATTGCTATAGACTATGAGGATTTTGGAATTGGACTAAATGTATTTTGCATTATGCCATGTTTAGGTATGGCCTCCATAGACACATATGTTTGAACAAGCCTATGGGGGCCAGAGAATGGAATGTGATGGTTTATATATGCTTGGTCCAGGGAGTGGCACTATTAGGAGATGTAGCCTTGTTGGAGTAGGTATGTCACAGTGGGCACGGGCTATAACACCCTAGTCCTAGCTACCTGGAAGCGAGTATTCTGCTAGCAGCCTTCAGATGAAGATGTAGAATTCTTAGCTCCTCCTGCACTATGCCTGCCTGAATGCCGCCATGTTCCCACCTTGATGATAATGTATTGGGACTCAGAGTTACAGGAGTAGAGCATAAGAATAACCAGTGAATGTAACAACCTTCTGAAACAAAGACATGGTTACAAAATACTCATAACAAAGGAAGTAACAGAGGTGGTCATAACAAGGTATCATAACAAGGAAGTAACAAGGTGATTATAACAAAATATCAAAAGGTAGTAACAGGGTTATCCTAACAAGGTATCATAACAAGGTAGTAACAAAGTCATCATAACAAGGTAGTAACAAGGTTATCATAACAAGGTAGTCATAGTAAGTTACTAACAAGGTAGTCATAACAACAGGTGATCATAACAAAGGGCATTACAAAATGATTATAATAACCTTTAGAAATAAAGGCATGGTTGCAGTTTCCTAAAATAGGCAGCACAGCACCATTTGCAGATAAGCTTACAGGTGGGACATAGCCCAATACATGAGAGAGAGTTAATTATAAGCAGGAATGAACATAGTGTATCTTTACTATAAGATAGCTTTTAAGCCTAAGATGAAGGCAGGCCCCTTCACCAGTATTTTTTATATGTATCATATAAAAACTGATCAAAATTAAAACAAAACATTAAAATAAGAACATAAGCATATTTTTAGCTCAGGGGAGTTCTACTCAGGATTATAGTCAAGAGAGCCATGGTTTTTAAGAGATGAAGACTAGAGAAGAGTGTCAGGAACAAAGGAAACCACATTTCCCCAAATTCTGATGGTTATACAAAAGCTAGCATTCCTCAAAACCTTGGGAAGCCAGTTTCCCTCTAACAAAAGGAGCCGTTTCCTTATTACTGTCAGAGGGACAAATGGGTATTTGTGATACTTATTAGCATGCTAAAGCCCATGCTAGCCTCCAGGATCCCTCAAGTGTCAAGCTCCCAGTATCACAAGTGCCTGTTAACACATTTCAGAGTCCAGTTCTTCTCAGCTCTTCTCAGCTCCATCCCTATTCTGAACTCCTCCAGCTTGTGACCTTCCCTTCCAGCTACTCAATCGCCTTATAACTCTGCTATTTTGGCTTTGCACCCTCTTTTGCCCACATTCTCTTTGTCTTCAGCTATCTGGACCCCTCATCCCTCTCTTTGTGATCTCCACTAATCTCCCTCTCTCTATGCATCCTCTTTTTTGCTCTGCTTCAGTCATAGCCAAGTCCAGTCTGTTGGCCATGTTTAGTCTACTCTCCCACTCCCTACTCTGGCTGTTGACTCTCAAATATCTATAATTAAAACCTTCCCTTTAACCATACCATGGAACAGTCATGTCAACAGTTTATGCATCTGGTGCCAAAACCTAGGATGAGTTCCAATCCTGACCTCTCCTAACTGAAACCAAACTGCTGTTTTTGACATCTTCTGACATGCACCATATTAGACTATAAATTCTAGAATTTGCTTATTTAGTTGGTTCTTCTTTCCATCAGCTCTTTCCTGGAACTTGAGTGTCACTTCAGAGTTGCCTGTTTTGTTTCTGTCAGCTTCTGGAGCCTACTACTGCTTCTCCTTCCTCAGCTCCCTCATAGAACTTACTCTGTCTCCATTAGAAATCACAGTGGTGCACTAGAAAGCTTCTCTTATCCTACTGCGCCCCTGTCAAGTGGAAAAGATGCCTCTCCTTTGTACTTTGGGACAGTTCTCTCTGATTAGTCTTTTAGTCCACTTGGGGGACATCCTGGATTGAAATCCCTGTCACCAGAACACTTAACCTTCTCTCTCCCATCTTTGATCTCCCTCCCAACATGCCTCAGTTTTCTTATGGAGCTAATTGGAATCCTCCCTCTGGCTGAGTTCCTGTTTATGACCCTTTCACCTCCTTTTACCTGATGGACTTGGCAGGATGCTGGAATGAAAATATGTATCTTAACCGGGGTTTGTATTCCTGCACAAAACATTATGATCAAGAAGCAAGTTGGGGAGGAAAGGGTTTATTCAGCTTACACTTCCACATTGCTGTCCATTATCAAAGGAAGTCAGGAAAGGAGCTCATCCAGGGCAGGAACTTGGAGGCAGGAGCTGATACAGAAGCCATGGAGGGGTGCTGCTTACTGCCTTGCTTCTTCTGGTTTGTTCAGCTTGCTTTCTTATACAACACAGGACTGTCAGCCCAGGGGTAGCACCACCCCAGTGGGCTGGGCCCTCCCCTCTTGATCACTGGATCTCATGGAGGCATTTGCTCAAGGGAGGCTCCTGTCTCTATGATAACTCCAACGGGTGTCAAGTTGACACACGCTGTCAACTTGTGTGTGTGTGTGTGTGTGTAGCAGAAGATAAAGTTAAGTGGGAAAAAAATTCTTAGGTGTACATTTGAAACTTTTAGGGCCATGATCTTGGTAGTTGAAGAAGGGAAATCTCAAAACCAGGGAAAGAAGAGAACCACCCTCCGTAGCGGGCAGGTAGGGAAACAGGCTGTTGATTGACAGGTACTTATCTGAAGTCCCTTTGACCCATGAGAGATAAATTCAAGTCGACTCTCTGAAGCTTACAAGAATTTATTAAGCTTACAAAATAGATAACTTTTAGATACACTAGCATTGCCATTGTAATCTGTACTGAAACCCACATATTCACACTTTTGTGACATAGTAGAAGTTTGGAAAACACTTTTGGATTAATAGAATGTGAACACTTATTAAGGCAATCTCAGGGAAGACCAAAACCTTCTGTGGAGCAGAAGGGGCAAAAGCTCGCTTGATCTTGATCTTTAGCATGACTACAAACCATGAAAGGGGGTTTCTTCCCTCTGCCCAGAAGACCGCATGTATGTAACATTAGTGTACTGAGAAGTCCCTTTTAGGTATGCATTTAGAAGACAACCAAAGCAAATTTAAAATCTTGAACTTGTGCCTGTACTAGATCATACAGTCAAAGGTTTTTTAGCAGAGTTAGACTAATAGCCTATCAGAACTCCACTAATTAATGTTAAAACTCTGAACTTTTGAAGTCTTAATACAACAGCAGCATAGCAAGGAGAAGAAATCAGAGAATATTTTTATTTCTTTTATATAGATTAAATCACTTTCTTATGGCCATTTAAGCTTGCACATCCTCCAACCTTTATAACCTACATTGGCCAACCTTGAAATACCTTCTTAGACCCTAAAACATTTTCTTAGATCCTTACAACTTAAGCTTCTCTATTCTCGGATCTTACATAAACTTTACACTTTTTTCCTAATTATTTACCATGAGACACAGGTGGGTGATCCCTGGGAACAACCACTTAAAATGAGGCTCTTTAGATGAAGGAATAGAAAAAGGTTCCTTTGAAACTTGTTTTCTGAGTCTGGAACCAAGGCAGATTCTGTCTAGACTTAGTAGTGGCAGTTCCAGGAGAATGAGGCCTATGGATCGATTTTTCACATGAAGAGACGTGAGAAGGCATCTGAAACCTTGGTCTCTGGCGTTAAACTGATAAATCCTTCACAGATCTGGTCTTCAAACCATCAGAGACCTGAGAAAGATAAATTTCACTTGAATAAGCAGGAAGTGTAGACCAAGCATCTTCCAAGTTAAGGACAGAGGCTTACCAACTACCTGGACAGTTACGGAAAGTGGTGGGCATCCATCTTCAGCTGCCAGGCCCGTAAGATTTGACAGAGTTTTCTCTGAAGCAGGAATCTTGAAGGATTGTCCTTCCTTTGTCCAGGTAAAGTAAGGCAGTCAACTTCCCAATGTCTTGCCTGTCCACAGCTTGGACAGTGTGCTGTCAGCAGTAGAGACAAAGGCAATGACACAATGACAGCCCAGCGGCCAGCTTTGCCACATTCAAAGCAAGCTCCAGGTGGAGGTCCTTCTGTGCCCATCGTCTTCTCTGGGGGAGGGGGGTACTGCCAGTAGCTGATGTGTCTATCATAAAAAGCCTTTCTATTAGACACTTCAAACTCCATATTCTGCAGATATCTGAAATGTTTGAAGATCATCTGTCTATGTAAAGTATACCTAAATAGACTAGCTTTGCTTATTTCTAGTTATTTACTTTGAAAACATATATAGGAGGCTTAATAAGGCTTGTTCCTATAATTGATTGCTTCCGTTCTTAGCATGACTGCAAATATATTTCTGAACACATTAAAGGATTTATGTTATTTATAAGGTAAATGACTATTAACTTGCATTTCTTAATTATCCTTTCAGAGTTTATAATAATTTAGTAGCTTTCATAACGACTAGAACTTTACATTACATCCCTGTTAGGTTTAACAATTTTGAATTGAAGCCTTTCTAGTATCAAAATGAAATGTTTAATTTTAGATACAGTTCATAGAGAGACTGGCAGCTTTGCTGATCCTACTACACCACACCATTATAGGCCATTGTAATTTTCTGCATGGCTTAGTTTATCCAAAGAGCTAAATCTTAAAAGACAAAGAAGCTATATAAATACTTCTGTGAACATCATTAGACTTTAGAAGTTTATAGATCTTGATTATTAGACATTCCTTATTCATCAGACATATGTTGTTACTTATCTATTTTTCTAGCAGCTTGATGTTGAGCAATTAGAAAAGACATAAGTAACTATACATGCATCTCAAATTAGCTTTTGTTAATCTGAGTAGACCTTTACAACCATGAAGTTTCATCATCATATACAGTATATTTTAAGCCAGAGTTGAATCACATATACAGTATGTTGTAGCAAATATAACTTTGAATTTCTAGCATCATACAAAAATCCATACCAGTCTAAAATATTTAAGACTTGCTGTTGCTTTCCTAATCTAAAAGGAGATACAATAATAAACAGAGAGTTCATTAGGACTAAGAAGTTTTACAATTGTTGCTTTAAACTATGTGGTCATAAGTTGGTCATCACAAGGCAGGTTGTAAACCATGTGGCTGACATGGTTGCTACTTAAAAATATTTGGTGTGTGTGTGTGTGTGTGTGTGTGTGTGTGTGTGTGTGTGTGTATGTGTGGTGCGACAGAGAGAGAGAAAGAGAGAGAGTTGAATCCAAGTGACATATACATACAGAGTTAAATCCCAGTTACATACATATATAGAATTGAATTTGAGTTACATACACACATACATATATGCAGATATATATGTGCCTTAGACAAGAATTAAATCATATATATGCTTATGTATATAGATTTTAATTATAAGCCAAATAAGTGTAATGCCAAATATTTTGCAGATTATATAGATTTTAAGCAATACCCAAAGAGCAACTTTCAGATCCTTAAAAAAAGAACTTACAGCATAATCCTAAGATTTTTTTAAGGAGCAGACTGCAAAAAGATTGAAATAAAAAGATTAAGAGTAGAGAAAGTAGAACCTTAAGCACAGAGCAGAGCAAGTTTAGAGACAAGACCTTTCGAATCATTTGTCCGTGGGAGTGAGAATTTGGAAATCAGATGTGCCAATTTCTGGCCTTTGAATGGGGCCGTTGTTGCAATAAAACCTGAGTTCGTGAAGGAACAGAGTGTGCTTATCTTAGAGCAGGCTGGCTGGAGAAAGCTAGGGGACAGGAGAGCATGTGGCCCGCGTGGGCAGGCTGTGGGAGCCAGAGCATGTGGAGGACATAGTAGACTCTAGAATTTGGAATCAAATTCACAAACAAATGATCCATACTTATCTCAGGAATGGCTAGATTAGCAGCTTGGTTTGGAGCAGCCTCGCAGAGGTAACAGGTGTGTGTGTTGACTGTCTGCTCCTATCTAGCTCCAACTTGTTGCAAACTTACAGGGAAGAGACATTTATAGAGTGTGGGTAGGGAAACCAGCAGAAACAAACAGGGCTTGGAGTAAGGAAAAAGGAATAAAGAAAGGAGAACTTTTTCATGCCCCCTCACCCCATCGCCTGGGTGGTACTTTGAAGCCAGATTTGATAGGTTTGGAAGCTAGATGTATCAGGACACAGTTCCAATGGGTGGAGGTATGGAAGAGTCCCAGGCTTGGGTCTGAGGTGTCCCAGGGACCCCAGGAAGGTTGAACTAAGGAGGCACAAGCCATCCAGGTGACTTGTCATGCAGTGGACAGTGAACAGTACTAAAAGCACAAGCAGACATGGCTCACCTGGACCAGGATTTCCTAGAGAAGCCAAGGGGGTGAGAGACTGTACTGGAGAAATGGAGCCTTAACCAGGGAAGTGGTCAGAGAAGCATTTAAGCTGAGTACAAGAGAGAGCTCACAAGTTATTGGTGTTGGATGGAGTGCCCAGTGATCAGTGGACCAGAATGCAGATCTGCTGCAGGTGCAGTGGGCAGGTAGGATCCCAGTGTGGACAGACACCAAGAGGGCCCCCTGAGGTCATGGCACCAATGTTATGAAATCTAATGTGTCGAGGGGGTACTTTTGTGACCTGAGGCAAGGTGCTCCTCTGAGAAATTATATCACACAACAGATCAGGTGTAAAGGAGTTTAATGGGGGAGGGGAGGGGAGTGAGGACCTGGGGAAAGGATAGAGGCAGAAAGAGAGCCATGAAGACAGAGAGAGCAGAAAAGAGAACAGAGTGGTACACAAGGAATAGAGTGAGGAAATGCCAGGAACAGAGGGGGAGAGAGAGAGAGAGAAAGAGAGAGAGAGAGAGAGAGAGAGAGAGAGAGAGAGAGACAGAGACAGAGACAGAGACAGAGAGAGACAGAGACAGAGAGAGACAGAGACAGAGAGACAGAGAGAGACAGAGAGACAGAGAGTAACAGATCTGGGATCCTTTGGACACTGCACACACCTGGCACACCTGGATGAACCATAGGTGATGATATAAGCAACTGTTAGGTCCCCAAGGTCAGGCTAGTGGAATCGTGTGTGTATGCTAACAGGTGAGGTGGAATGACTGAGAATGGCTGCCATAGGCTAATAGATTTGAATGTTTGGTCACCAGAGAGTGGTACTATTTGAAAGGATTAAGAGGTGTAGCCTTGTTGGAGGGGGTTTGTGGGTGTGGACTTTGAAGTTTAAAAAACCCCAAGCTAGGTGCAGCCTCTCCCTCTCTCTCTCTCTCTCTCTCTCTCTCTCTCTCTCTCTCTCTCTCTCTCTCTCTCTCTCTCTCTCTCTCTCTCTCTCTCTCTGTCTCTTTCCCCTCCCTCCTTCCCTCCCTCCCTCCCTCTTCCTCTCCCTCTCTCTCTCTTCCCCCATGCTCCCTGAGTGGATCTGGATGTAGAATTCTCAACTCCAGCATCATGTCTGCCTGCTTCCTGCCATGCTTCCTGCCATGATACAATGCACTAAACCTCGAAAACTGTTAAGCAAGCCCCATTTAAATGCTTTCCTTTATAAGAATTGCCATGGTTAACAAGTAGTGGTGATGCATGCCTTTAATCCCAGCACTTGGGAGACAGAGATAGGAGGATCTCTGTATTTGAGGCCAGTCAGGTCTACACAGTGAGTTCTAGGACAACCAGGGCTACAGAGAGAAACCCTATCTTGAAAAACTGAATTAAAAAAGAAAGTAAGAAAGAAAGAAAAGAAAAGAAAAAAGAATTACCTGCTATCACTTTCTGCTAGCTCATCTCATGCAGGCCAAAAGCCCGGTTTTTTATTTATATATCAATTTAGTTATTTATTCCAGGTTCCCTTTTGATTCCTAAGAATCAGCATCCCGTGACCCTAACTCCTTAATTCACAATAAACCGCAAGCACACATTTTCTTTTAACCTTGCAAAAGAATTCAGAGATCTGCTTGCCTCTGTGAAGCACAGATAGTAAACTAGCTGGGTGGGACACAGTCCTGAAATTACCATTTCTACCACACCTGGGCCTTGACTCAATTCGTCCTAGACTGACCTTGAACTCAGGAATCTGCCTGCAATTGTTTCTGCCTGTCTTTGCACCTTTCTGGCAAGCTGACTCATAGTATAGCTGCCTCTGTTCCTTTAGATCTGTGAAGCACCTTATACGATTCATATTGCATCCTTATATTCTTTCATAGTTAAGGAATTATAGCCCGGGAGTAGTGGCACATGCCTTTG
This sequence comes from Mastomys coucha, assembly GCF_008632895.1. Taxonomy (NCBI): domain Eukaryota; kingdom Metazoa; phylum Chordata; class Mammalia; order Rodentia; family Muridae; genus Mastomys; species Mastomys coucha. The sequence continues at coordinate 15,850,060 of NW_022196904.1, forward strand.
ATCCCAGCACTTGGGAGGCAGAGGCAGGTGGATTTCTGAGTTCGAGGTCAGCCTGGTGTACAGAGTGAGTTCCAGGACAGCCAGGGCTACACAGAGAAACCAAAAGGAAAAGAAAAGGAAAGAGATCATATATTTTTGAACTCATGCTTTTAGAGTTTTTTTCCCTCACAGCCCTATCCTGAAGGTCCCAGTGTTTACCATTTTGCTGAGACATTAGCTACACCTTCACCTCATGGACTCATGCTGTCTCAGATTATCATGGAATCATTAACGTTAACAGGGAGGACATTCCTTGGAAGGATGTGAAAATATGTACACTATTATACAAACAAGCCTTGTGCCCAAGGCTGCTATTGACACTCATGGAGGCCCGTGTCCACTAACCTTGTCCCAGGGGCAGGAACCACGTCATTCTGTCCCCACCAAGGCCGTGCCGGACTCAGCAATCTACCTGTGAAACACTGAGGCAAGGAGTAGCCCGGTTTCAATCCCTCACGGTAGAACTGACCATGGGAACCCATGAACCTGTCTTCTCAGGATCCCACACTCTGCGCTATAAACTCATGGCCTTGTCTCTGGAGGTGCCTGGGTTGCCCCAGTTCCTGACCCTGGGATACTTGGATGATGAGCTCTTCCTGCCCTCTAATGAAAACAGTAGCAGAACAGACTTCCTGAAATCCAGGGCCAAGAGCCACCGGAGAGTTGAAACCTGGGCAAAAGACACTGAGGATCTGCAGGAAAAGGAGGAGCAACTCAAATGGATGCTAGCCGAGGTCACAGTCCAGAGCGGCCAGGATGTGGGTGAGTAGACGGAGCTCAGTACATACAGATCCAGCACTGGTTCCTGAAGTCCAGGGGGTGGGGGGATACGTAGGGGGAGGGTATGGCCTAAGCTGATTGAACAAACTAGTGGTCTTTCCCTATGAAGCAAAATATCCCCACACTTTGGTGAATCACAGGATCCACCCTCCCTGCCCCCAGCCCCATTGAGAGATGAGGTCCAGAGACAAGAAGATAACAGGTCACTGTCTGTGTGGGCCAGATCTTCACATCCTCCAGGAAACCTTTGGCTGTGACCTTCAAAGCAACAGAAGCACTCCAGGTTTCTGGCAGCTGGGCTATGACGGGCAGAGCCTCCTCACCTTTGACCAGAAGACTCTCACATGGACAGTTATGCCCTTCACCAAGCAGAACAAGACATTCTGGGAGACACGTGCACCATATCAAAGTTGATATGGTTCAGAAATTCTTGGATGACATATGTCCTGCTCAGCTCCAGAGTACCTGGCTTCCTTGAGAAATGTCCCGCTGGATACAGGTACTGACTGTCACCAGAGTTGGTTCCCAGAACCCAGGGAAACATTCCTGTAGCCAAGTGGCTCCTTCCATGGTATTTGTGGGGGTCTGAGTTCTCACTTGTGTGTACAATGGTGGCACAGCCTAAGGTAATACTTGGAAGTTAGGACATAGAGTCTCTTCCAGAGCCACTGCTAGTGTCCTCAGATCAGAAAGGAAGAGTCCCCAGATGTTGCCTGAATCTCAGACACAAGGGCCTCACACGTAGAATAAAGACCACTCCCCTCTTTCCAACAGCCCTCAACTCTAGGATAGAGATTGTCCTGGAGGAGAGGAGAGCACTGGGTGGGACTGGTTGGGTTCAAAGCCATCCTCACTGGGAGCTAAAATAGGACAGGAGGATGCAACCTTGGGGCTAAGCTACAGAGTCAAACACAAGCTACCCCATACAACACAACCTGATTGAGGTCCTTTTACTGTTGCTTAGCTCTTTCTTTTAAAAGATCAACCTGGGGCTGGAGAGATGACTCAGCGGGTAAGAGCTCCAGTTGCTCTTGCAGAGGGCCCATGTTGAATTCTCAGCACCCAGGTGGTTTAAAACCATTTATAACTCCAGTTCTAGGAGATCCAGTGCCCTCTGTTGGCTTCCATGGGCAGCAGGTATACACATGGTACACACAGTTCATGCAGGCAAAAATAGTCATAGCCATACACATAAAATAAAGCAAATAAATATAAAATATTTAAAAGGTTATGTTTTCTTTTTAAATGGCTTTGTCTTTTAAAACAGTCTCATAATGCCCATCATACACACACATACACACATACACACACACACACACACACACACACACACACATACACACACACACATCTCCTACCTCTACCTTCCTAGTGCTATGATTATAGGCATGTATCACCCAGTCTGGGATCTGAAAGGTGAAGTTTCAAACTTTGGCCAAATGACAGAAAATATAAGGATGCCCTGAGAAATCTGTGGAGGAAGAAAAATGGGAGGCAGACACTGGTCGTCAGTCCTGGGTCAATTCCAGAATCAGGGCCACACAGTCAGTTGACTCTACTTTGGGGGTCTTTCCCTCTCCCTTAAGGCTTGTAAAATAGAAACGAGGTGCATCCCACTCAGGTCAGATTTGTAGCCCCTGTAATGCTGAGCCTCTGTTCTCTCAGTGCCTGTTGCTCCCTGTGCAGGAAGGAAGAACTGTCGACCCCTGAGAGCAGGGACATCATGTTCTCTCATTGTGCAAATCAGGGACTGACCCTAAAGAACCTCGGGAGCCATTGGAACAACCCCAGCCTCCCTCAATCCTACAGCCCCTGGGAGCCTCTAGGGAGGGGAGATTGGAGGCAAGTATAAACAGGGTGGTTCTTCTGGGCAACCCAGCGTGCTGAGGTAGAGGGATCCTCGCCCTTGATAACTCACTATACCTTCTCCCAGGTTCCCCAGTGGTGAATGTGACCTTCAGGAATTATCCAGTGGGCAGGATCACACTGACATGCTGGGCTTTTAATCTGTCTATCTCTGAGGCCATCCCGGTCTGGTTTCAGGATGAGAAGCCAGTACAGCAGAAAACCTTTGGATCTAAGACCATCCTGCCCAGCGGGGATGGGACCTACCAGGCCTGGGAGTCCACTTGGGCTCTTCCTGGACAGGAACCACAGTTCACCTGCAACTTGAAGCACGGCGGCTACAACATCAACATATCTGCTGTCTCTGGTGAGAAAGGGGAACAACTTTCCACCTCAGGTGTGGGAAGCAGGGCCAGGAAGAGCCTATGGACTGCAATGACTACAGCTTTCATGGTGATCTCCTGGACATCAAGCCAGAAAACTGGTGAGGGCTCCGCTTTGCTTCTGCTCTGGTGGCTTCTGCTCTTTTCTACATCTTTGGCAGTTCTGACCCTCGCCTAAAGCAGCAAGAGACCAGGTGAGCATCCTTGCAGATGTAGCCGAGGGTGGCAGGGGTCACGGTGAGAGGCCTTTTCTTCTCTTTCTAAATTGTACGGGTAGAAAGGTAGTCACATACCCACCATTTTACTACCACGCTGGTGAATGGAGAGCCCTAAGGAGTTACCATCCCGGACCCTAACCTGCCCTACTGTTGGGAGGCACCGCCCCCTGGTGGAAATACAGTGCTACTTCCTATGTGTTCTTCAATAAATTATGAAATACAGGGGCAGAGAAGCAGGCTGGACACCCACAACAAAGTACGAGTTGTGGCAAACTCTAAATGTCCCTGACTCTTCACCAAATAGAGACATAGAAAACAACAGCCAATTAAGACAGAGGGAGAACTGAGAGCCCAAAAGATGATTGAGAGTCATTTTACCAGGTGATGATGTCTATTCCAGTTTCATCTTGATTCAAACAAGGAAAGTTCTCCTCAAAAGATAGCCATGAAACATCTGGGGGAGATATTGTATGTATATATACATATAAACATTTAAAAGATTTTGAAGATATTTTATTCTCTATGGTCTCTTTAAATCCATACTAATACTCACATGGGTTCTTCAGGTCCCGTACAGGGCTTCTGCCCTACCTTCTAAGTTAAACTGCTGTTCTCCTGCCGTCACCGTGCCAGCCTAAAATGATCATAGCAAACCTCGTTAAGTGTTAATACGTCTCCACAATAAAAAACGAGAAGAACAAGTCGCCCCAACCAATTTAATTTTAAAAATAAAATGGAGATAAAAATTAAAAATTGTATTACTATAATGGTTTTAAAAAATAAAAATGTTACAAAATAAAAATATATAGTATTAAAATAACAAAATGTTATAAAAATATTAAAATTTATTTTAGTAAAGAATTATGCATAAAGATTAAATGGATATATGGTTACAGAATAAAGCACTGAAATGTTTTTTATAAGTTATGGTAAGTAGTTTAATGTATACAAAGGATAAGACTTAAAGATAATACTTGTGATATTACAGTTTTAAGGTCTATAATTAACAATTATTTTTAAAATGGCTATAATGTATGTCAAATCAAGGTTTATTTTAAAATATCTGCCTTTTAGGCAGGACCCCTAGTAGAGGGATAAGGACACCATCCCACCTATAGAACTTTTGACCCAAAATATTTCCTGTCGAAAAGAAATATAGGGACAAAGATGGAGCAGAGACTGAAGAAATGGCTAATCAATAACCAGACCTTTCCCATGGGCAAGCACCAATCCCTGACATTATTGATGATGCTCTGCAATGCTTACAGACTGGAGCCTAGCATTACTATCCTTTGAGAAGCTCCACCCACCAGCTGACCAAAACAGATGCAGACACCCACAGCCAAACATTATACAGAGGTCTGGGACTCTCATGGAAGAGTTGGAGAAAGGATTGAAGGCACTGAAGGGGATAGGAACTCCACAGGAAGACCAACAGAGTCAACTAACCTGGATCCTTGGGCTCTCAGAAATGGAATGACCAACGAAAGAGCATACACAGGCTGGACCTAGGCCCCCAGCACATATTTAGCAAACATGCAGCTCAGTCTCCGTGACAACCTCATCTGGCCTCAGTGGAAGAGGATGTGTCTAACCCCGCAGAGACTTGATATGCCAGGGTGGGAGGATACCTAGTGGGGGTCCCACCCTCTCAGGGGTAAAGGGGAGGGCAGGGGAGAGCGACTCTGCGGGGGAGCACTCCAAAATGGGACAGGTTTGGGGATGTAAAAAAAAATCTGGCTTTTAAAATACTGGATAATAGTTATAAGTATCAGAATGAGATAACTGATTTTCTTCAATGATTCTCCACCTGTGGGTCACAACCCCCAGATATCCTGCGTACCACATATTTACATTATTATTGATAACAGTATCAAAATTATCATTATGACATAGCAACAGCTTGTTGTGGAGTCACCACAACAGGAGGAACTGTACTAAATGGCTGCAGCATTAGGGAGTTTGAGAACCACTGTTCTAGATGTTTCCCATGTGGGGCCTGCACTACTCTTTAACTGTACTGGGATATCACCTATCATTGCTGTTTGCCATTGGTGGGTGTCTTAGTCAGGGTTTCTACTCCTGCACAAACATCATGACCAAGAAGCAAGTTGGGGAGGAAAGGGTTTATTTAGCTTACACTTCCACATTGCTATTGGTCACCAGAGGAAGTCAGGACTGGAACTCAAGCAGGTCAGGAAGCAGGAGCTGATGCAGAGGCCATGGAGAGATGTTCCTTACTGGCTTGCTTTCCCTGGCTTGGGTTCTCTTATAGAAACCCAAGCCAGGGAAATTAAGAAAACGCCCCACAGCTGGATCTCATGGAGGCATTTCCCCAACTGAAGCTCCCTTCTCTGTGATAAGTCCAGCCTGTGTCAAGTTGACACACAAAACCAGCCAGTACAGTAGGTCAATACAGATGTGACCTGTTAGGCCTATGACTTTGGGGTATAGTAAGGGTTGGATAAACATTATCAATTTATTCATTACTTGACTTTTCTAGTCTCTAATCACCCACAAGTTACCTCATTGGATGGACATTTTCCAGTATGAGTGAAAATCTGGGGCCCTGGTTTCAAAGTGGGATTCTTCCATCAGTGGCATGTTCAGGGTTCTAAAGAAAAACCTGTGCCTCTGAATGAAAAACCTGAGGAACTGGTCAACTGGTTGACCTGTCCTGTAAATGCCCACCGGGTCCAAATGAAGATGACTTTCTGGGACCCCCTCATTGTCCACATCTTGGTATAGTGACTTCCAGACCACACCCTGTTATAGTGTCTCCTGAGGGAAAGGTTCAACCAGACTTTTGGCTATTAGTTCCAGGTAATGTGAGCATTTATGGGACATTTGGAGAAAATGAACAACTATGACACAGATATTGTTTTATGTTTGATCTCACTACCCGTGTTAATTCTTCATGTATGTTACTGACTGGGAGTTCCTCTACTGAAGAGAATGAGGGACACTTCAAAATTACTTGCATCAATTTGTATCCCCTCTAATTGTGTAAATTCCACCCTTCTGCTCATAACAACCTCTCTTGCTTCTACAGCCTTCCTTGGCTGGAGCCATGTTGTCTCTCCTGGGAAAGATGCATGAATGTTTTGTGAATGGCCTTCTTGAGGCAAGGTCCCTTGGAGTATTTCTCCATTTGACAAGGGCCAATGAGAAAGATAACCAGAACAAATCTGTCAATCCTTTAGAGATGAAGCTATGATTTCTGTTTATTCAAAAAGTTCAGTAAGACATGACTGATTAAGACCTTTCTTTTTTCTTTTTTTTTTAATTGGTCACTTTATTTATTTACATTCCAAATGTTGTCCCCCTTCCTGGTCTCCCCTCTGCAATCCCCCCTATCCCATTTCCCCTGCCTCTATAAGGGTGATCCACCACCCACCACCCACTCCCACCTCACCATTCTAGCATCCCCTTCCCTTGCGGTATCAAGCCTCCACAGGACCAAGGGCCTCCCTCCACCACCACCCCCCATTGATGCCAGATAGGGCAATCTTCTGCTACCTATGCAGCTGGAGCCATGGGTCCCTCTATATGTACTCTTTGGTTTGTGATATTGACTAAGACCTTTAAAGAAGATCCCTTATTGGATGGTCTCAAATTGATAGAAATATATGAGGACAAAGGAAGGGGCTTGGAAACATCAACTACTTCTTCTGAGGACCTAAGCATGCCAGTACATTGAAGGGAGGGAAAGCTCAAAACTCAGAGAAGATAGAGCCTGAAGGTCAACAGTAAAGAGTTCATTCTCAGGGCAAGTTAGCTCATTCTTAGGATAAGTTAGTTAAGTAAAATTTGCTATGCTCTTAAAAGAAATATAACTTGAATAGATTCATCTTTGCCTTAGAAAGGGACTTATATAAAAGAAAGAAACCATATGAGTTGATGGGAAAGTGTTAATTATTAGTTTCTGCTGATTATAGGACAGTTGTATAGGGTAGGCCCATACTGTCAAACTAAGACAGACTATGGCATAAAGACAACTTAAAATACATTGTGAGCATACAGAACTAGGAGGTGATAGAACACAGAGGTATTCCTAGTAAATGTTTGGATTCCTATTGGCTTTTACTTTGAAACTTCACGTCTGCTTCCGGCCTGTGCACAAACTAGATGTGCCTAGCTAGATATAATTATTTTTGCTTGCAATAAAATATACTTAAGTCATCACAGCTTGCAGTATTCAGCTGCGCTTAGCTATGACATAATCATTTGGATTGTAATACTATATTGCTTAGATATGGGAAAAGGTTAATCACTGGCCACAAGGAAATAAGGTGAACTTAAAATGAGTTTTAATAAACACTTTTTGAGATACTTGGATAGTGATTAAGGAAAATCTAAAACTGTATGTGTTTGAATGCTCTGAGATTCTGTATAAATAAAGATGGCTCAAGCTATTCGGGACCACTTGCTTGAAGGACAAATGGACAGAGTCCTTTCTTTCGCTGTATCCACATCTCCATTCCGGGTTACTGAACTCACCAGGCGAGGATGCCAGCACTTCCTATGTTCATTATGGCTCCTGTGCTCCCTGACGATACTCCGTATGATTTCAAACAGCAGATTCGCAAGGAACTCCATCAGGCTCTTTCTAAAAAAAGGAAGGTTTTTAGGTCTTGTTTTAACTAGCATTTTTGTAGTAACACTGCTATTAGCATCTGTAGCTGCTTCCATGGCGACCCTTACCCAACTAATGCAAACTGCCCATTTTGTTAATTGGTGGATGCCATGCAGGAAGATCTGCAGTGGGCAAGTGAGCTCCCTGGATATGGCCCACCATCTTGCTCTGCTGTGATGGGTATGCTCTGGTGAGGCATGGCCCTAGAGACTTAGTCCCAGGATTGCTTTTTACTACTAATGTGCTTTCTCATATTTGCCTGTCCGTGCTCCTCATTTATGTGTCTCAGTGTGAGTGGACACCAGGGACCTTCACTGCCTGTAGCCTGGTGTGATTACTTCCTTGTTGCTAGATTGGGAAGATTTCCTGCAGATCAACATGAAGATGAGCTTTCTGTGAATTAATGCTGTTTAGGTGGTTGTTTTGCCAGAAAGATATAATAAAGTTAGATTCAAGAATAGAACGTGGCCCCTCCTCATAGAATGGTAAGTAAATGCATAATAAAGAGTAAAATGAGCTTTCATACATTGTAGTAAAAAGAGAAATAGGATCAAGGCATATTTGTGATGAAGAAGAAAAAAACATTCTTTTTAGGTCAGGTCCAAGGATGAAGCCACAGGTCCGAGAATGAAGCCATAGCATATCATTATGCTATGATAAAGCAAGGGCATGTGAAACTGTTGCTTTGAACTTATAATGAGCTTATAAAATGAAAGGCTGCTTTGAACTTAACTATCCTTTTGAACAATGTCCTTTGAACTCTCCTTTTGTGTAACAGTTTCTCTATGAAGTAATTTTGTAAAGAACTTTTATCTAAGAATGTATAAAAAGGCTGAGAGAAAAAATAAAGTGGTTGTTAGGGCTCTGCTCTATCTACCAAGTGTGTGTGTGTGTATGTGTGTGTGTATGTGTGTGTGTGTGTCTGAATGTATGTATGTACAGTGTGTCAATATGTATATATGCCTGTCTGTCTATATGTATACACATACATGTATATGTAGTTATGTATATAAGTATGCATATGCACTTTTGAAATTGATGAAGCAGGTGGTCAGGCCTGGCCAGGGTGTGTGTGTGTGTGTGTGTGTGTGTGTGTGTGTGTGTGTGTGACTTTCTTTCTTTCCTTTCTCTGTGAAATTGCCATCAGCTTTTGGCCCCAGAATAGCAAAAAGAGAGTTAAATTACCAGAAGCCTTTACTTTTGGCCTTAGACAGTAAGAGAGAGTTAAAGTCCAGAAGCCATCAGCCTTTGGCCTTTGGCCTAGACTGTGTCCCACCTCAATATCTGACCTTGTAAAAGCTGGCCCACAGCAGCTAATCAGCTGGCTTACAATACTTCTATAGTTTCTGCCTCACAAGAATGTATAGATCCAAACCTAGAAGCTGTGTTAAATGCTTTAGAGGCTGTGTTATTATATGTAGGAGATACAGTACAAGCTATACAGCATTAGTTAGTCACAGAATCCTGCTACCATTACATGTGTCTGTTACTCTTTTAAGCAAAATGAAAATAAAATAGAATTGAAAATCACTTTCAGGGAATATGGCATCCTAAAAATGCTCCTTTAGATTTATTAGCCCTAAGGCCATTAGTTACTGACCTAGGCTAGACTCATCTCATTCTCAATTACACTCTAATACCAGGCAAAGACTTATTACAGAAGCTACAAGGATCCGACCCCTTTAACATCCTTCAACTGATGTTCATTATTATGCTCAAAATACTTATACTGGCAATCCACTTAAAAGTATTGAAAGACATGTGTTGGTGTAAAGGATATTGGGGGTCTCTAAACATTCAGGTGCCAATCATACATCTAACCTTTAAAAATTGGAAAGGGGTGCTCTGTGAGGAGCCAGACAACCCAGGACATTCTCAGAGGTCCCGGGGACTGAGGAAGGGATGGTTGCTCTGTGTTGTGCTGGGATGATAAGTGGAGCTAAGGAGGGAGGTGTTTGTGCAAAACCTTCTGAGACACGGTGGGAGTCGGTTCTAGAGAGGCAGAAGAACAAATCCACACTCATTCCTACTTACAGCTGTTCCTGGGAGATTCAGGGGGATCCTGCCCCCCCCAGGGTGAACTTTGGACAGGATGGGGATCATCTCTATAAGGAGGGGAGGGGTAAAGGGTGGGGCAGAGAGTTTGAGGATAGAGAAAGAGTAGAAGAGAGGGAAAGGGTAAGGAAGAGGGCTTGGAAAGGCTTGTAGAGGTACAGGTGCAGCAGGAGGGAAGCTTTAGTAACTAAAGACAAAACATGCCCAGGCTGGCATAAGTGGGGTCACACTGGGGAGACTTTGTTGTCAGCTGGAGGACACATGACTATTGGGGTGCACTGACTACTACGGTGAAGTCAGGAAGCCCCTGCAGGAAGGGACTGGCAGCCCTTTACTAGAATTGGGTGGATGGGTGACCTTCTGGGGAGGGAGTGGACCATCTGCTACTAGGGAAGGTTGCAGGAAATACCTGACACAGTGACCAGAGAGGAGGGAGAGCATTTAGTGTTCCTGTCCTGAGGACACACACAGGGGGTTGGTGAGTGTCTGCACCCCATGGGCAGAGGTCTAGATGCTGTGTCTGGAGAGGACCTGAGTGGTGTCACCTTATCAGGGGACAGTGACTGTGCTAGCTCTAGGAGATGGCCTGAGGCTCTCAGGGGATGAAGAGTGGGAGGGGCCTGTGCTGTGATAGCTGTTAAGGAGGGAAAGGAAGTCCTGGCAGTAAAATGGCCTGCCAGGAAGGTGAAAAGGAGCCTTAGCAGTTGTGAGGACCAACTGGAGGGTGTCTGGGATGATCTGGGCAGGTGTTGGCAAGACAAGGTGGGGGTGGAGGGAGAGGAAGCGCAGCTTCAAACCACCCAGCTGAGAATCTCCCCTCCAGACCTGGATTGCAGGAGTAGTGTCTTAGGATTGTACTACTGTGAAGAGAAACGTGACCACAGCAACTCTTGAAAGGAAATATTTAATTTGGAGCTGTGTCTTCGTTAGGGTTTCCATTGCTGTGAACAAACACCATGACCATGGCAACTCTTATAAGGCCAACATTTAATTAGGGCTGGCTTACAGGTTGAGAAGTTCATTATCATCAAGGTGGAAGCATGGCAACATCCAGGCAGGCATGGTACAGGAGGAGCTGAGAGTTCTACATCTCCATCTGAAGGTCACTAAGAGAAGATTGGATTCCAGGCAGCTAGGATGAGGGTCTTAAAGCCCATGCCCAAAGTGATACACTTCCTCCAACAATGCCACACCTACTTCAACAAGGCCACACCTCCAAATAGGACGACCCTCTTGCCCAAGCATATTCAAACCGTTACAGGCTGGCTTCCAGTCTCAGAGGTTTAACCTATCATCATCATCATCATGGCAGGAGCATGGCAGGTGCAGGCAGACATGGTGCTGGAGAAGGAACTGAGAATTCTGCATTTTGATCCACAGGCAGCAGGAGACTGTCTCATATGGCTTGAGCATATATGAGACCTCAAACCCCACCTCTACCGTGATGCACTTCCTCCGACAAGGCCACACATCCTAATAGTGCCACTCCTTATGGGACCTAGGGGAGCTTGTTACATTCACACTGCCACATGTAATTATATAAAACTGCTCTTTTAATGTTTGGAAGAACTAATTTTTCCTTTTTGTTTGATTTTGAAACAGGGTCTCACTATGTAGCTCTAGCTGTCATGAAACTTGTTACAAAACTAGGCTGGCCTCAAACTCACAGAGATCTGCCTGCCTCTGCATCTGCCTCCCAATGCTGACATTTACAGTGTGTGCCACCAAGGCTGACTAGAAGAACTAAGACTATTTTTCTTTTGAGATGATTTCGCATCACAGTGGTGCAGAGTACACCTAATGAACCTGAGTAGACTCATCAGTGTTATTCAGAGTCCACAGAACAGTAATATAACTCCTCTGAAAGTATATTTGAACTAGATCCAAAAATATTTCTCTCTGTCTGACCTGCTCCAAATCCTACCCTGAGTCCTAAGATTCAGATGCTGCACATGCCCAGTAAGATTCTCATTGTATATACTATCGTATAACTCATAATTGGGTTTTTGTTTGTTTGTTTGTTTGAGTAACAGACAGCTGACTAGCATAAACTTCTTGGGCCTGCAAGATGGCCCAGTAGATAAAGTACTTGCTGGACAGGTCCAGCCCCTAGAACTTATGCAAAGATGAAAGAAGACCATAGCATTCACTTTTAAGACTTCTTTTTTTTTCATTTCTGTGTATGTGTGAATGTATTAGTGAGTGTACATTATGTGTGTGAAGATGCCTCTGGAGGCCAGAAGCAGGTATCAAATCCCCTGGAGCTGGAATTACTGGCAGTTGTGAGCCACCTGATGTGGCTGCTGGGAACCAAACTCTGGTCTTGTTCAGGAGCAGCAAGCTCTCTTAACCACTGAGACATCTCTCCATCCCCTCCATAACCCTTGTAATTACCAACCATGAAGTAGCATCTATTTGTATGGCTGCAAGCTCATACTGTATCCTAGATGCTGCAGGAAACACAGTCAGCCTCTAGAGTGTTGTGCACCATGGGTTAGCTCACACCTGTTCAGCACCTGGTGCAAAGGCTGGTCATCAGTCACTCAGCATAGAGTTGTATGAGCACTGGAGTCGAAGCTGCAGAGACTCTGTGTGTGGGACTGGGGATCTGTAGTTCCTGTGTCAATTTGCACACCAACCCTCTCTTCCCCTTTTTAATCTCCCTCTGTCTCTCCCTCTCCC